>NW_018743724.1:0-109770 GCF_001683475.1 Chenopodium quinoa
ATTCAATTAGCTTTAAAGAATGCATTTTAATTTCATTTGATTCAAAAAGCTTTGTTTGAATGTGTTTGACTTTCATTATATTCAATTAGCTTTGAATAATGCATTTGACTTTCATTTGATTTAAAAAGCATTGTTTGAATGTATTTGACTTTCATTTGGATAAATTACCTTTTAAGTATGCATTTGACTTTCATTTGATTCAAAAAGCTTTGTTTGAATGTGTTTGACTTTCATTTGTTTCAATTAGCTTTGAAGAATGCATTTGACTTTCATTTGATTAGAAAAGTTTTGTTTGAATGTGATTGACTTTCATTTGATTAAATTAGGTTTGAAGAATGCATTTTACTTTCATTTGACTCAAAAAGCTTTGTTTGAATGTGTTTGATTTTCATTCGATCTAATTAGCTTTTAAGAATGCATTTGACTTTCTTTTATTTCAAAAAGGTTTGTTCGAATGTGTTTGACTTTCATTAGTTTCAATTAGCTTTGAAGAATGCATTTGACTTTCATTTGGTTTAAAAAACTTTGTTTGAATGTGTTTGACTTTCATTTTATTCAATTAGCTTTAAAAGAATGCATTTTAATTTCATTTGATTCAAAAAGCTTTGTTTGAATGTGTTTGACTTTCATTATATTCAATAAGCTTTGAAAATGCATTTGACTTTCATTTGATTTAAAGAGCTTTGTTTGAATGTATTTGACTTTCATTTGGATCAATTTGCTTTGAAGAATGCATTGACTTCATTTGATTCAAAAAGCTTTGTTTGAATGTGTTTGACTTTAATTCTATTCATATAGCTTTGAAGAATGATTTTGACTTTCATTTGATTCATTAAGCTTTGTTTTGAATGTGTTTGACTTTCATTCGATTCAATTAGCTTTAAGAATGCATTTGACTTTCATTTGATTCAAAAAGCTTTGTTTGAATGTGTTTGACTTTCATTTGGATCAATTAGCTTTGAAGAATGCATTTGACTTTCATTTGGTTTAAAAAAGCTTCGTTTTAATTTGTTTGACTTTCATTCTATTTTATTAGCTTTTAAGAATGCATCTGACTTTCATTTGATTCGAAAAAGTTTTGTTTGAATGTGTATGACTTTCATTTGTTCCAATTAGCTTTGTAGAATGCATTTAAATTTCATTTGATTCAAAAAGCTATGTTTGGATGTGTTTGACTTTCATTTAGATCAATTAGCTTTGAAGAATGCATGTGACTTTCATTTGATTCAAAAGATTTGTTTGAATGTGTTTGACTTTCATTCTATTCAATTAACTTTTAAGAATGCATTTGACTTTCATTTGATTCGAAAAGTTTTGTTTGAATGTGTTTGACTTTCATTTGATTCAATTACCTTTGAAAGAATGCATTTGACTTTCATTTGGTTCAAAAAAGATTTGTTAGAATGTGTTTTAACTTTCATTTGTTTCAATTAGCTTTTAAGAATTCATTTGACTTTCAATTGATTCAAAAAGCTTTGTTTGAATGTGTTTGACTTTCATTTAATTCAATTAGCATTGAACAATGCATTTGACTTTCATTTGTTTAAAAAAGCTTTGTTTCATTGTCTTTGACTTTCTTTTTTTTCAATTAGCTTTGAAGAATGCATTTGAATTTCATTTGATTCAAAAAGCTTTGTTTGAATGTGTTTGACTTTCGTTTCTATTCAATTAGCTTTCAAGAATACATTTGACTTTAATTTGGTTCAAAAATCTTTGTTTGAATGTGTTTAACTTTCATTTGTTTTCAATTAGCTTTGAAGAATCATTTGAATTTCATTTGATTGAAAAAGTTTTTGTTTGAATGTGTTTGACTTTCATTATATTCAATTAGCTTTGAAGAATGCATTTTGACTTTCATTTGATTTAAAAAAGCTTTGTTTGAATGTATTTGACTTTCATTTGGATCAATTAGCTTTGAAGAATGCATTGACTTTCATTTGATTTAAAAAGCTTTGTTTAAATGTGTTTGACTTTAATTCTATTCATATAGCTTTGAAGAATGATTTTGACTTTCAATTGATTCATTAAGCTTTGTTTTGAATGTGTTTGACTTTTATTCGATTCAATTAGCTTTTAAGAATGCATTTGACTTTCATTTGATTCAAAAAGGTTTGTTTGAATTTGTTTGACTTTCATTTGATTCAATAAGCTTTTGAAGAACGCATTTGAATTTCATTTTATTCAAAAAGCTTTGTATGAACGCGTTTGACTTTAATTTGATTCAATTAGCTTTAAAGAATGCATTTTAATTTAATTTGATTCAAAAAGCTTTGTTTGAATGTGTTTGACTTTCATTATATTCAATTAGCTTTGAATAATGCATTTGACTTTCATTTGATTTAAAAAGCATTGTTTGAATGTATTTGACTTTCATTTTGGATCAATTACCTTTGAAGTATGCATTTGACTTTCATTAGATTTAAAAAAGCTTTGTTTGAATGTGTTTGACTTTCATTTGTTTCAATTAGCTTTGAAGAATGCATTTGACTTTCATTAGATTAGAAAAGTCTTGTTTGAATGTGATTGACTTTCATTTGATTAAATTAGGTTTGAAGAATGCATTTTACTTTCATTTGACTCAAAAAACTTTGCTTGAATGTGTTTGATTTTCATTCGATCTAATTAGCTTTTAAGAATGCATTTGACTTTCATTTATTTCTAAAAGGTTTGTTTGAATGTGTTTGACTTTCATTAGTTTCAATTAGCTTTGAAGAATGCATTTAACTTTCATTTGGTTCAAAAAACTTTGTTTGAATGTGTTTGACTTTCATTTTATTCGATTAGCTTTAAATAATGCATTTTAATTTCATTTGATTCAAAAAGCTTTGTTTGAATGTGTTTGACTTTCATTATATTCAATTAGCTTTGAAGAATGCATTTGACTTTCATTTGATTTAAAAAGCTTTGTTTGAATGTATTTGACTTTCATTTGGATCAATTAGCTTTGAAGAATGCATTGACTTTCATTTGATTCAAAAAGCTTTGTTTGAATGTGTTTGACTTTAATTCTATTCATATAGCTTTGAAGAACGATTTTGACTTTCATTTGATTCATTAAGCTTTGTTTTGAATGTGTTTGACTTTCATTCGATTCAATTAGCTTATAAGAATGCATTTGACTTTCATTTCATTCAAAAAGCTTTGTTTGAATGTGTTTGACTTTCGTTATATTCAATTAGCTTTTAAGAATACATTTGACTTTAATTTGGTTCAAAAATCTTTGTTTGAATGTGTTTGACTTTCATTCGATTTAATTAGCTTTAAAGAATGCATTTGACTTTCATTTGATTCAAAATGATTTGTGTGAATGTTTTTGACTTTCATTTGGATCAATTAGCTTTGAAGAATGCATTTGACTTTCATTTAATTAAAAAAACTTTGTTTGAATGTGTTGGACTTTAATTCTATTCAATTAGCTTTGAAGAATGCATTTGACTTTCATTTGATTCATTAAGCTTTATTGAATGTGTTTGAATTTCATTCTATTCAATTAGCTTTGAAGAATGCATTTGACTTTCATTTGGTTCAAAAAGCTTTGTTTGAATGTGTTTGACTTTCATTTGATTCAATTAGCTTTGAAGAACTCATTTAAATTTAAATTGATTCAAAAAGCTTTGTTTGAATGTTTTTGACTTTCATTCGATTCAATTAGCTTTTAAGAATGCATTTGACTTTCATTTAATTCAAAAAGGTTTGTTTGAATGTGTTTGACTTTCATTTGATTCAATTAGCTTTGAAGAACGTATTTGAATTTCATTTTATTCAAAAAGCTTTGTATGAATGCGTTTGACTTTCATTAATTTCAATTAGCTTTGAAGAATGCATTTAACTTTCATTTGGTTCAAAAATCTTTGTTTGAATGTGTTAGACTTTTATTTGATTCAATTAGCTTTGAAAAATGCATTTAAATTTCATTTGATTCAAAAAGATTTGTTTGAATGTGTTTGACTTTCATTTGTTTCAATTAGCTTTGAAGAATTCATTTGAATTTCATTTGATTCAAAAAGCTTTGTTTGTATGTGTTTGACTTTCATTCGATTTAATTAGCTTTAAAGAATGCATTTGACTTTTATTTGATTTAAAAAGCTTTGTGTGAATGTTTTTGACTTTCATTTGGATCAATTAGCTTTGAAGAATGCTTTTGACTTTCAATTGATTCAAAAAGCTTTGTTTGAATGTGTTGGACTTTAATTCTATTCAATTAGCTTTGAAGAATGCATTTGACTTTCATTTGATTCATTAAGCTTTGTTGAATGTGTTTGAATTTCATTCTATTCAATTAGCTTTGAAGAATGCATTTGACTTTCATTTGGTTCAAAAAGCTTTGTTTGAATGTGTTTGACTTTCATTTGATTCAATTAGCTTTGAAGAACGCATTTAAATTTCAATTGATTCAAAAAGCTTTGTTTGAATGTTTTTGACTTTCATTTGTTTCAATTAGCTTTGAAGAATTCATTTGAATTTCATTTGATTCAAAAAGCTTTGTATGAATGTGTTTGACTTTCATTCGATTCAATTACCTTTGACTTTCTTTTTTTTCAATTAGCTTTTAAGAATGCATTTGACTTTCATTTGATTCAAAAAGGTTTGTTTGAATGTTTTTTACTTTCATTTGATTCAATTACCTTTGAAGAATGCATTTGACTTTCATTTGATTCAAAAAGTTTTGTATGAATGTGTTTGACTTTCATTTGGATCAATTAGCTTTGAAGAATGCATTTGACTTTCATTTGATTCAAAAAGCTTTGTTTGAATGTGTTTGACTTTCATTTGGATCAATTAGCTTTGAAGAATGCATTTGACTTTTATTTGATTCATTAAGCTTTGTTTGAATGTGTTTGACTTTCATTCGATTTAATTAGCTTTTAAGTATGCATTTGACTTTCATTTGATTCAAGAAGGTTTGTTTGAATGTTTTTGACTTTTATTATTTTCAATTAGCTTTGAAGAATGCATTTTAATTTCATTTGATTCAAAAAGCTTTTTTGAATGTGTTTGAGTTTCATTATATTCAATTAGCTTTGAAGAATGCATTTGACTTTCATTTGATTTAAAAAGCATTGTTTGAATGTATTTGACTTTCACTTGGATCAATTACCTTTGAAGTACGCATTTGACTTTCATTTGATTCAAAAAGCTTTGTTTGAATGTGTTTGACTTTCATTTGTTTCAATTAGCTTTGAAGAATGCATTTGACTTTCATTTGATTAGAAAAGTTTTGTTTGAATGTGATTGACTTTCATTTGATTAAATTAGGTTTGAAGAATGCATTTTACTTTTATTTGACTCAAAAAGCTTTGTTTGAATGTGTTTGATTTTCATTCGATCTAATTAGCTTTTAAGAATGCATTTGACTTTCATTTATTTCAAAAAGGTTTGTTTGAATGTATTTGACTTTCATTAGTTTCAATTAGCTTTGAAGAATGCATTTGACTTTCATTTGGTTTAAAAAACTTTGTTTGAATGTTTTTGACTTTCATTTTATTCAATTAGCTTTAAAGAATGCATTTTAATTTCATTTGATTCAAAAAGCTTTGTTTGAATGTGTTTGACTTTCATTATATTCAATTAGCTTTAAAGAATGCATTTGACTTTCATTTGATTTAAAAAGCTTTGTTTGAATGTATTTGACTTTCATTTGGATCAATTAGCTTTGAAGAATGCATTGACTTTCATTTGATTCAAAAAGCTTCGTTTGAATGTGTTTGACTTTAATTTTATTCATATAGCTTTGAAGAATGATTTTGACTTTCATTTGATTCATATAGCTTTGAAGAATTATTTTGACTTTCATTTATTTCAAAAAGGTTTGTATGAATGCGTTTGACTTTCATTAGTTTCAATTAGCTTTGAAGAATGCATTTAACTTTCATTTGGTTCAAAAATCTTTGTTTGAATGTGTTAGACTTTTATTTGATTCAATTAGCTTTGAAAAATGCATTTAAATTTCATTTGATTCAAAAAGCTTTGTTTGAATGTGTTTGACTTTCATTCGATTCAATTAGCTTTTAAGAATGCATTTGACTTTCATTTGATTCGAAAAGTTTCGTTTGAATGTGTTTGACTTTTATTTGATTCAATTACCTTTGAAGAATGCATTTGACTTTCATTTGATTCAAAAAGTTTTGTTTGAATGTGTTTGACTTTCATTTGGATCAATTAGCTTTGAAGAATGCATTTGACTTTCATTTGATTCAAAAAGCTTTGTTTGAATGTGTTTGACTTTCATTTGGATCAATTAGCTTTGAAGAATGCATTTGACTTTCATTTGGTTTAAAAAGCTTTGTTTGAATGTTTTTTACTTTCATTCTATTAAATTAACTTTTAAGAACACATTTGACTTTCATTTGATTCGAAAAGTTTTGTTTAAATGTGTTTGACTTTAATTTGATTCAATTACCTTTGACTTTCTTTTTTTTCAATTAGCTTTGAAGAATGCATTTGAATTTCATTTTATTCAAAAAGCTTTGTATGAATGCGTTTGACTTTCATTAGTTTCAATTAGCTTTGAAAAATGCATTTAAATTTCATTTGATTCAAAAAGCTTTGTTGGAATGTGTTTGACTTACATTTGATTCAATTAGCTTTGAAAAATGCATATAAATTTCAATTGATTCAAAAAGCTTTGGTTGAATGTTTTTTACTTTCATTTGATTCAATTACCTTTGAAGAATGCATTTGACTTTCATTTGATTCAAAAAGTTTTGTTTGAATGTGTTTGACTTTCATTTGGATCAATTAGCTTTGAAGAATGCATTTGACTTTCATTTTATTCAAAAAGCTTTGTTTGAATGTGTTTGACTTTCATTTGGATCAATTAGCTTTGAAGAATGCATTTGACTTTCATTTGATTCAAAAAGCTTTGTTTGAATGTGTTTGACTTTCATTTGGATCAATTAGCTTTGAAGAATGCATTTGACTTTTATTTGATTCATTAAGCTTTGTTTGAATGTGTTTGACTTTCATTCGATTTAATTAGCTTTTAAGTATGCATTTGACTTTCATTTGATTCAAGAAGGTTTGTTTGAATGTTTTTGACTTTTATTATTTTCAATTAGCTTTGAAGAATGCTGATATACGTGTTTTATACAATGGTTTTCCCCGGTTTGATTGCATGATTTTACATGGTTTTGAGCTCTACGGAGCTATTTCTTGCTAACAATCTCTTCTTTAGTGTATTCGATTGTTTTAGTAAGCTTTTCAGGAATATGAAGCGTTTCTAGGCAATTGGACGTGTTTTTAGTAGATTCGGAAGAGTTGATAGCCAAGAACTGCAATTTATGTGGAATGCCCGACCGGGCATGGCTTGCCCGGGCAGACCGGGCAATGAGGAGTTCACAGGAAGAAGCCCAATTCTGAACGGTGCAACGCGCGCCCGATCGGGCAGGCTTCGCCCGGTCAGACCGGGCGATGAAGAAATCAAGTTATGAGATGCAATTTTGGAAACGTGTTACGCGCGCCCGACCGGGCGAGGTTCGCCCGGTCAGACCGGGCAAAGAAGGAAAACTGTCGTATTTTACGCAGCCTTCCTCCGCCCGATCGGGCGAGGTCCGCCCGGTCAGACCGGGCAAAGCTCAAGAACGCGTATTTTCTTATTTTTTCCGAAATATTATCTTTTGGGGGTATAAATACCCTTTTGTAATTAACTTTTAGACAGTTAGTTTTTCATTAGTTTTCTCCTTAAGCCCTAGAAAACTCTCAAGAACCCTAGTTTTATTTTCTTAAGCAATTTCAATCTTTAATCCTAGTTTTATTAATTGTTCCTCAAGAATTCAAGATCATCAATTGAAGTATTTGGTATTTCTTACTTTCCATCTCTTTTATTTATTTTATAGTTCTTTAATTATGTGTTCTCTATTAGATCTTGTTTTTGATTTAATTATGATTTGTGAGTAGTTTCCTTAATCCGGGATCTTGCTAAGCCCGATTATGATTGATGTATAAAGTAGATCTTTAAATTCCCCAATAATAATCCCAATTGACATGCTTAATTGATTGTGTTTATGCCAATACTAGATTAGGGATAATTAGTATTGTTATCATCCCTTTGTTCTTATTGCAACGGAAGTTGGGTATTAACGGGATTAGGTTATTTCAATTAAGGGTTTGAAGATCATCACGGAAGTAGATGATTGAATAATTAGGAATCTAGGCATGGTGTTTAATGTCCCTTATTCGCTTGATTCCACGGAAGTAGGCTTGATAGTTAATTTGGGAAGCCATTGATAACTCGGAAGAGACCTTTGGTATTATTATTAGGGATTGCTTTTCTTCTTGTCAATTGATTTATATATTGGGGGTAGATTTATTAGTTTATCAATCATAATCGTGGTGATGCTTGATCTTGGATGCTTTAGTTTATTGATTAATATTTCCTCTAGTTAATTGTGTTATTTAATAAATTAGTTGATTATTATCATCCATTATTGATTGGTCACGTGCTTAGTGATTAATTGAGTCTGATTAATTGAATGAACCATAGTCTCTTGGGATTCGATCCTTACTTGCCCTACTACACAGTTAGAAGGAATAGTTAGGTTATTTTTGTTAGGTACGCGATAAGCCTATCAAATTTTGGCGCCGTTGCCGGGGACTAACGGTTTTCATCTAATTATTTGTGATTCGTTTTTTTTGCTAAGCTTTTGGTTTGTTGCTTTGGCTATTATTAACTTCTTTTTATCTTATGAGTTGATGATATACATGCCTTGGAGATGGATGATTTATTGTCACGTCTTGCATCTGGCCATTGTTCTTGTTATTATCTTTATCATGAAAACCCTGATTGCCCTTATAGTGAGTATTTTGTTCGAGCTCCGGATGATTTTAGAATCTTTCCATTCGTATATGATTATTCTGAAAAACAGTTTGTTCTAAATGAAATTTATTGGAGGATTCATGATGAATATTATCATAATTTGTATAATACGTCGGAGGAAGAATCATTTGTTGAAAAACCGATGGTTAAAGAGTCATTGGTTATAGAATCAGTGGTTGAGGTATCATTGGTTCCAATAGAAGAAGAATCATTAGTTGTAGAACCATTGGTTGAAAAGTCATTGGTTGTAGAACCAATGGTTGAAAATTCTTTTTCCTTTGGTAATGAACTTATTCGTGAGCGTAAAATAATAGAGTCGTTATTGGGTGATGATACAGAACAAGACTACCTCCATGTTCGTTCTATTAATTCTAAATTTTTAGCGGAGGAAGCAGAAGGTTGTGGTGTATCTTCATCTTTTTCTTTTGATTTTTCTTTTTACCTTGAGTTTTCTTTGTGTGCTCCTAATCTTTTCTATGTAAGGATTACTGTGCTTGCAATTGAGCCCTATATAGTGCTTAATGAAATGTTTGCAGGAGCGTATGATAAGTTACTCAAGGCGTTAAGTTCTTCTGATGGAAGGAGAATGGTCAAGCTTAAGACCTTGATAAACTAGCGCTTTACGGGAGGCAACCCGTATTTCATTATTTTTATTTTAGTCTTTTCTAATTTTTGTGTTTTCGTTTGTTTTATTTTAGAGAGGTAAGGAGAGGATATTTTATTCTTGTGGGAGTTTCTATATGTGTAGGTTTTGATCTAGAAAGGTTTCGATTTTAAAGGAGAAGAAAGCTGGATTGTACTCGGGTTCGCTCGGGCAGAGCTCGCCCGATCGGGCGCGCGTACGGATCAGCAAAACTGCTCAAGTTCAACAGGCCGTAACTTTTACGTTTCTTATCGGATTTTTGCGTGTGACCTATCGTTGGAAAGCTCTTCAAGTCTACTTTCCAACACAATTAGAATCACTGCATTATAATTTATACAAAAAAAGTTATGATCAGAATAGTACGCATAACTCAATTTTTATATTTTTCCCACTAACACTTTGTTTCATTCTTGCCCAAATTTGTTCCAAAGAGATGCATTGAAATCCTCGAGGCTTTGGTGACATTGTTGTGGTGATGATGATAAGTAGTAGTCGCCTTGACTACTAGCTTCCCTTTAAGACAATGAGGACATTGTCTGATTTTGGCTTGGGGGAGATTTTTGGATTAAGGTATCTTTCTTTTCTCTCTCTTTTTGTTTTTTGACGTATTCAGTTTAGTTTTATTTCTTTCATAGTCTAGATTTTATTGCTTTCTAGGTTAGATTTTATTGCTTTGAAAAAGAAAAAAAAACATACAAAAAATACGATCCAATGAATAATAAATCATGCTTCCCTGTGCCCCATTCATGAAAATTGTTTTAATTCTTGGTATATGATGACGAGTATTGTGGATAGGTTAGCCATGATTTGATGTTTGATTGCTTGGATGTCTTAACATGAGTCAATTTTGCCCAACTACTTGTGAATATAGTGCTTGACTAGTTGATTTGGTTAGGAATGTGTGTTAGTTCCTGGTATGTCAATGAAGTTGAGTATTGGTTTATAACTTTGAGTAACGTTTGCATGACTCATTAATATGCACATTGAGGAGGACGAAGGCATTTGTTCCTCTAGGTGGCCTTCAGACGATATTAGATACATTTGTTCCCTTCTTGCTACCCATGTTGTTGCTTGTGCCCTTTTATTGTTTATTTTGCCACATTACAAGCCTATTTAAGCCCCATTGGTTACTAGTCCCAAGCTTGGCTTGGGGGAGCTAATAGTGAGTGAGGTGAGGGAGTTGTAGTGTGCATGTAATTTGCACAATTTTGGGTGGATTTGAGAAGTTTTTTTTATTTGTTCTTATTGTTGTGGATTGAAAAAAAATTGAAAATTTATTGTGCAAAGAAAAAAAAAATTCCAATGTGAGATAAAAAAAAAAGAAAAAGAAAGAGCAAAAGAAAAAAATTGTTTCAATGTTCAAGTGTTCTAATTGAAGGCTGCTCAAGAAAAAAAAAAAAAGAGAGTTCAAAGTTTGTTTGTTCACTCAAGTTCTATAATTTTATATTTTGTATATATGAGTGAAATTTTAAGTGTTGGAAATTTTTAATATAATTGGATGTTTGGTGAATTTTTGGTAGAGTTGAGTTGTGTTGGAGATGATTTGGTCATTAATTTATTTTGACCTTGGTTTTATTTATTAGGATTTTGGCTCCCTTAAGCATAGCTTTACTCTTACATTTTCCCAAATATTTCCTACCTTTTACCCTAGCCTTACATTACAAGCTTTGAAGACCTTCTGACCTTTGTGCATAGAGTTGTGTGAATGTGAAATTAGTTGTTTTCCAATGCAAAGAATGATTTGATATATTTCGAGTCGACTGCTAGGTTGAGTGCTTGTTTTCTTAAAACACACGAGTGCGTGAGTTTGGGAGGGCATTGTTCACATTTAAAGGAGTTGGATGGAGAGCGACCGAGTATATCTTTTACTCGCCACATAAATGAGAGTTGAGTGTGTGAACACTAGTCTTGAATTCTATATGCTCTTGTGGTTTGCTCTATTTGACCATTGTCAGACAGGATGAGTAGTTAGATGGATTTGATTGGTTGACTTTGATGCATAACTGTCGAGTTTACCTTTAATCGTATTTATTGATTTGAGTTACTTTTGGGGTGAAGTATTGATTTATTTATTCATTGCTTTGCTTAGGGACAAGCAAAGGTTTAGCTTGGGGGAATTTGATATACGTGTTTTATACAATGGTTTTCCCCGGTTTGATTGCATGATTTTACATGGTTTTGAGCTCTACGGAGCTATTTCTTGCTAACAATCTCTTCTTTAGTGTATTCGATTGTTTTAGTAAGCTTTTCAGGAATATGAAGCGTTTCTAGGCAATTGGACGTGTTTTTAGTAGATTCGGAAGAGTTGATAGCCAAGAACTGCAATTTATGTGGAATGCCCGACCGGGCATGGCTTGCCCGGGCAGACCGGGCAATGAGGAGTTCACAGGAAGAAGCCCAATTCTGAACGGTGCAACGCGCGCCCGATCGGGCAGGCTTCGCCCGGTCAGACCGGGCGATGAAGAAATCAAGTTATGAGATGCAATTTTGGAAACGTGTTACGCGCGCCCGACCGGGCGAGGTTCGCCCGGTCAGACCGGGCAAAGAAGGAAAACTGTCGTATTTTACGCAGCCTTCCTCCGCCCGATCGGGCGAGGTCCGCCCGGTCAGACCGGGCAAAGCTCAAGAACGCGTATTTTCTTATTTTTTCCGAAATATTATCTTTTGGGGGTATAAATACCCTTTTGTAATTAACTTTTAGACAGTTAGTTTTTCATTAGTTTTCTCCTTAAGCCCTAGAAAACTCTCAAGAACCCTAGTTTTATTTTCTTAAGCAATTTCAATCTTTAATCCTAGTTTTATTAATTGTTCCTCAAGAATTCAAGATCATCAATTGAAGTATTTGGTATTTCTTACTTTCCATCTCTTTTATTTATTTTATAGTTCTTTAATTATGTGTTCTCTATTAGATCTTGTTTTTGATTTAATTATGATTTGTGAGTAGTTTCCTTAATCCGGGATCTTGCTAAGCCCGATTATGATTGATGTATAAAGTAGATCTTTAAATTCCCCAATAATAATCCCAATTGACATGCTTAATTGATTGTGTTTATGCCAATACTAGATTAGGGATAATTAGTATTGTTATCATCCCTTTGTTCTTATTGCAACGGAAGTTGGGTATTAACGGGATTAGGTTATTTCAATTAAGGGTTTGAAGATCATCACGGAAGTAGATGATTGAATAATTAGGAATCTAGGCATGGTGTTTAATGTCCCTTATTCGCTTGATTCCACGGAAGTAGGCTTGATAGTTAATTTGGGAAGCCATTGATAACTCGGAAGAGACCTTTGGTATTATTATTAGGGATTGCTTTTCTTCTTGTCAATTGATTTATATATTGGGGGTAGATTTATTAGTTTATCAATCATAATCGTGGTGATGCTTGATCTTGGATGCTTTAGTTTATTGATTAATATTTCCTCTAGTTAATTGTGTTATTTAATAAATTAGTTGATTATTATCATCCATTATTGATTGGTCACGTGCTTAGTGATTAATTGAGTCTGATTAATTGAATGAACCATAGTCTCTTGGGATTCGATCCTTACTTGCCCTACTACACAGTTAGAAGGAATAGTTAGGTTATTTTTGTTAGGTACGCGATAAGCCTATCAAATGCATTTGACTTTCATTTGGTTCAAAAAACTTTGTTTGAATTTGTATGACTTTCATTTTATTCAATTAGCTTTAAAGAATGCATTTTAATTTCATTTGATTCAAAAAGCTTTTTTGAATGTGTTTGAGTTTCATTATATTCAATTAGCTTTGAAGAATGCATTTGACTTTCATTTGATTTAAAAAGCATTGATTGAATGTATTTGACTTTCACTTGGATCAATTACCTTTGAAGTACGCATTTGACTTTCATTTGATTCAAAAAGCTTTGTTTGAATGTGTTTGACTTTCATTTGTTTCAATTAGCTTTGAAGAATGCATTTGACTTTCATTTGATTAGAAAAGTTTTGTTTGAATGTGATTGACTTTCATTTGATTAAATTAGGTTTGAAGAATGCATTTTACTTTTATTTGACTCAAAAAGCTTTGTTTGAATGTGTTTGATTTTCATTCGATCTAATTAGCTTTTAAGAATGCATTTGACTTTCATTTATTTCAAAAAGGTTTGTTTGAATGTATTTGACTTTCATTAGTTTCAATAAGCTTTGAAGAATGCATTTGACTTTCATTTGGTTTAAAAAACTTTGTTTGAATGTGTTTGACTTTCATTTTATTCAATTAGCTTTAAAGAATGCATTTTAATTTCATTTGATTCAAAAAGCTTTGTTTGAATGTGTTTGACTTTCATTATATTCAATTAGCTTTAAAGAATGCATTTGACTTTCATTTGATTTAAAAAGCTTTGTTTGAATGTATTTGACTTTCATTTGGATCAATTAGCTTTGAAGAATGCATTGACTTTCATTTGATTCAAAAAGCTTCGTTTGAATGTGTTTGACTTTAATTCTATTCATATAGCTTTGAAGAATGATTTTGACTTTCATTTGATTCATATAGCTTTGAAGAATGATTTTGACTTTCATTTATTTCAAAAAGGTTTGTATGAATGCGTTTGACTTTCATTAGTTTCAATTAGCTTTGAAGAATGCATTTAACTTTCATTTGGTTCAAAAATCTTTGTTTGAATGTGTTAGACTTTTATTTGATTCAATTAGCTTTGAAAAATGCATTTAAATTTCATTTGATTCAAAAAGCTTTGTTTGAATGTGTTTGACTTTCATTCGATTCAATTAGCTTTTAAGAATGCATTTGACTTTCATTTGATTCGAAAAGTTTCGTTTGAATGTGTTTGACTTTCATTTGATTCAATTACCTTTGAAGAATGCATTTGACTTTCATTTGATTCAAAAATTTTTGTTTGAATGTGTTTGACTTTAATTTGGATCAATTAGCTTTGAAGAATGCATTTGACTTTCATTTGATTCAAAAAGCTTTGTTTGAATGTGTTTGACTTTCATTTGGATCAATTAGCTTTGAAGAATGCATTTGACTTTCATTTGGTTTAAAAAGCTTTGTTTGAATGTTTTTTACTTTCATTCTATTAAATTAACTTTTAAGAACGCATTTGACTTTCATTTGATTCGAAAAGTTTTGTTTGAAAGTGTTTGACTTTAATTTGATTCAATTACCTTTGACTTTCTTTTTTTTTTCAATTAGCTTTGAAGAATGCATTTCAATTTCATTTTATTCAAAAAGCTTTGTATGAATGCGTTTGACTTTCATTAGTTTCAATTAGCTTTGAAAAATGCATTTAAATTTCATTTGATTCAAAAAGCTTTGTTGGAATGTGTTTGACTTACATTTGATTCAATTAGCTTTGAAAAATGCATTTAAATTTCAATTGATTCAAAAAGCTTTGTTTGAATGTTTTTTACTTTCATTTGTTTCAATTAGCTTTAAAGAATTCATTTGAATTTCAGTTGATTCAAAAAGCTTTGTTTGAATGTGTTTGACTTTCATTCGATTCAATTAGCTTTTAAGAATGCATTTGACTTTCATTTGATTCAAAAAGGTTTGTTTGAATGTGTTTGACTTTCATTTGATTCAATTAGCTTTGAAGAACGCATTTGAATTTCATTTTATTCAAAAAGCTTTGTATGAATGCGTTTGACTTTCATTAGTTTCAATTAGCTTTGATGAATGCATTTAAATTTCATTTGATTCAAAAAGCTTTGTTTGAATGTTTTTGACTTTCATTTGTTTCAATTAGCTTTAAAGAATTCATTTGAATTTCAGTTGATTCAAAAAGCTTAGTTTGAATGTGTTTGACTTTCATTCGATTTAATTAGCTTTTAAGAATGCATTTGACTTTCATTTGATTCAAAAAGGTTTGTTTGAATGTGTTTGACTTTCATTTGATTCAATTAGCTTTGAAGAACGCATTTGAATTTCATTTTATTCAAAAAGCTTTGTATGAATGCGTTTGACTTTCATTAGTTTCAATTAGCTTTGAAGAATGCATTTAACTTTCATTTGGTTCAAAAATCTTTGTTTGAATGTGTTAGACTTTTATTTGATTCAATTAGCTTTGAAAAATGCATTTAAATTTCATTTGATTCAAAAATCTTTGTTTGAATGCGTTTGACTTTCATTTCGATTCAATTAGCTTTTAAGAATGCATTTGACTTTCATTTGATTCGAAAAGTTTCGTTTGAATGTGTTTGACTTTCATTTGATTCAATTACCTTTGAAGAATGCATTTGACTTTCATTTGATTCAAAAAGTTTTGTTTGAATGTGTTTGACTTTCATTTGGATCAATCAGCTTTGAAGAATGCATTTGACTTTCATTTGATTCAAAAAGGTTTGTTTGAATGTTTTTTACTTTCATTTGATTCAATTACCTTTGAAGAATGCATTTGACTTTCATTTGATTCAAAAAGTTTTGTATGAATGTGTTTGACTTTCATTTGGATCAATTAGCTTTGAAGAATGCATTTGACTTTCATTTGATTCAAAAAGCTTTGTTTGAATGTGTTTGACTTTCATTTGGATCAATTAGCTTTGAAGAATGCATTTGACTTTTATTTGATTCATTAAGCTTTGTTTGAATGTGTTTGACTTTCATTCGATTTAATTAGCTTTTAAGTATGCATTTGACTTTCATTTGATTCAAGAAGGTTTGTTTGAATGTTTTTGACTTTTATTATTTTCAATTAGCTTTGAAGAATGCATTTTAATTTCATTTGATTCAAAAAGCTTTTTTGAATGTGTTTGAGTTTCATTATATTCAATTAGCTTTGAAGAATGCATTTGACTTTCATTTGATTTAAAAAGCATTGTTTGAATGTATTTGACTTTCACTTGGATCAATTACCTTTGAAGTACGCATTTGACTTTCATTTGATTCAAAAAGCTTTGTTTGAATGTGTTTGACTTTCATTTGTTTCAATTAGCTTTGAAGAATGCATTTGACTTTCATTTGATTAGAAAAGTTTTGTTTGAATGTGATTGACTTTCATTTGATTAAATTAGGTTTGAAGAATGCATTTTACTTTTATTTGACTCAAAAAGCTTTGTTTGAATGTGTTTGATTTTCATTCGATCTAATTAGCTTTTAAGAATGCATTTGACTTTCATTTATTTCAAAAAGGTTTGTTTGAATGTATTTGACTTTCATTAGTTTCAATTAGCTTTGAAGAATGCATTTGACTTTCATTTGGTTTAAAAAACTTTGTTTGAATGTTTTTGACTTTCATTTTATTCAATTAGCTTTAAAGAATGCATTTTAATTTCATTTGATTCAAAAAGCTTTGTTTGAATGTGTTTGACTTTCATTATATTCAATTAGCTTTAAAGAATGCATTTGACTTTCATTTGATTTAAAAAGCTTTGTTTGAATGTATTTGACTTTCATTTGGATCAATTAGCTTTGAAGAATGCATTGACTTTCATTTGATTCAAAAAGCTTCGTTTGAATGTGTTTGACTTTAATTTTATTCATATAGCTTTGAAGAATGATTTTGACTTTCATTTGATTCATATAGCTTTGAAGAATTATTTTGACTTTCATTTATTTCAAAAAGGTTTGTATGAATGCGTTTGACTTTCATTAGTTTCAATTAGCTTTGAAGAATGCATTTAACTTTCATTTGGTTCAAAAATCTTTGTTTGAATGTGTTAGACTTTTATTTGATTCAATTAGCTTTGAAAAATGCATTTAAATTTCATTTGATTCAAAAAGCTTTGTTTGAATGTGTTTGACTTTCATTCGATTCAATTAGCTTTTAAGAATGCATTTGACTTTCATTTGATTCGAAAAGTTTCGTTTGAATGTGTTTGACTTTTATTTGATTCAATTACCTTTGAAGAATGCATTTGACTTTCATTTGATTCAAAAAGTTTTGTTTGAATGTGTTTGACTTTCATTTGGATCAATTAGCTTTGAAGAATGCATTTGACTTTCATTTGATTCAAAAAGCTTTGTTTGAATGTGTTTGACTTTCATTTGGATCAATTAGCTTTGAAGAATGCATTTGACTTTCATTTGGTTTAAAAAGCTTTGTTTGAATGTTTTTTACTTTCATTCTATTAAATTAACTTTTAAGAACACATTTGACTTTCATTTGATTCGAAAAGTTTTGTTTAAATGTGTTTGACTTTAATTTGATTCAATTACCTTTGACTTTCTTTTTTTTCAATTAGCTTTGAAGAATGCATTTGAATTTCATTTTATTCAAAAAGCTTTGTATGAATGCGTTTGACTTTCATTAGTTTCAATTAGCTTTGAAAAATGCATTTAAATTTCATTTGATTCAAAAAGCTTTGTTGGAATGTGTTTGACTTACATTTGATTCAATTAGCTTTGAAAAATGCATATAAATTTCAATTGATTCAAAAAGCTTTGGTTGAATGTTTTTTACTTTCATTTGATTCAATTACCTTTGAAGAATGCATTTGACTTTCATTTGATTCAAAAAGTTTTGTTTGAATGTGTTTGACTTTCATTTGGATCAATTAGCTTTGAAGAATGCATTTGACTTTCATTTTATTCAAAAAGCTTTGTTTGAATGTGTTTGACTTTCATTTGGATCAATTAGCTTTGAAGAATGCATTTGACTTTCATTTGATTCAAAAAGCTTTGTTTGAATGTGTTTGACTTTCATTTGGATCAATTAGCTTTGAAGAATGCATTTGACTTTTATTTGATTCATTAAGCTTTGTTTGAATGTGTTTGACTTTCATTCGATTTAATTAGCTTTTAAGTATGCATTTGACTTTCATTTGATTCAAGAAGGTTTGTTTGAATGTTTTTGACTTTTATTATTTTCAATTAGCTTTGAAGAATGCATTTGACTTTCATTTGGTTCAAAAAACTTTGTTTGAATTTGTATGACTTTCATTTTATTCAATTAGCTTTAAAGAATGCATTTTAATTTCATTTGATTCAAAAAGCTTTTTTGAATGTGTTTGAGTTTCATTATATTCAATTAGCTTTGAAGAATGCATTTGACTTTCATTTGATTTAAAAAGCATTGATTGAATGTATTTGACTTTCACTTGGATCAATTACCTTTGAAGTACGCATTTGACTTTCATTTGATTCAAAAAGCTTTGTTTGAATGTGTTTGACTTTCATTTGTTTCAATTAGCTTTGAAGAATGCATTTGACTTTCATTTGATTAGAAAAGTTTTGTTTGAATGTGATTGACTTTCATTTGATTAAATTAGGTTTGAAGAATGCATTTTACTTTTATTTGACTCAAAAAGCTTTGTTTGAATGTGTTTGATTTTCATTCGATCTAATTAGCTTTTAAGAATGCATTTGACTTTCATTTATTTCAAAAAGGTTTGTTTGAATGTATTTGACTTTCATTAGTTTCAATAAGCTTTGAAGAATGCATTTGACTTTCATTTGGTTTAAAAAACTTTGTTTGAATGTGTTTGACTTTCATTTTATTCAATTAGCTTTAAAGAATGCATTTTAATTTCATTTGATTCAAAAAGCTTTGTTTGAATGTGTTTGACTTTCATTATATTCAATTAGCTTTAAAGAATGCATTTGACTTTCATTTGATTTAAAAAGCTTTGTTTGAATGTATTTGACTTTCATTTGGATCAATTAGCTTTGAAGAATGCATTGACTTTCATTTGATTCAAAAAGCTTCGTTTGAATGTGTTTGACTTTAATTCTATTCATATAGCTTTGAAGAATGATTTTGACTTTCATTTGATTCATATAGCTTTGAAGAATGATTTTGACTTTCATTTATTTCAAAAAGGTTTGTATGAATGCGTTTGACTTTCATTAGTTTCAATTAGCTTTGAAGAATGCATTTAACTTTCATTTGGTTCAAAAATCTTTGTTTGAATGTGTTAGACTTTTATTTGATTCAATTAGCTTTGAAAAATGCATTTAAATTTCATTTGATTCAAAAAGCTTTGTTTGAATGTGTTTGACTTTCATTCGATTCAATTAGCTTTTAAGAATGCATTTGACTTTCATTTGATTCGAAAAGTTTCGTTTGAATGTGTTTGACTTTCATTTGATTCAATTACCTTTGAAGAATGCATTTGACTTTCATTTGATTCAAAAATTTTTGTTTGAATGTGTTTGACTTTAATTTGGATCAATTAGCTTTGAAGAATGCATTTGACTTTCATTTGATTCAAAAAGCTTTGTTTGAATGTGTTTGACTTTCATTTGGATCAATTAGCTTTGAAGAATGCATTTGACTTTCATTTGGTTTAAAAAGCTTTGTTTGAATGTTTTTTACTTTCATTCTATTAAATTAACTTTTAAGAACGCATTTGACTTTCATTTGATTCGAAAAGTTTTGTTTGAAAGTGTTTGACTTTAATTTGATTCAATTACCTTTGACTTTCTTTTTTTTTCAATTAGCTTTGAAGAATGCATTTCAATTTCATTTTATTCAAAAAGCTTTGTATGAATGCGTTTGACTTTCATTAGTTTCAATTAGCTTTGAAAAATGCATTTAAATTTCATTTGATTCAAAAAGCTTTGTTGGAATGTGTTTGACTTACATTTGATTCAATTAGCTTTGAAAAATGCATTTAAATTTCAATTGATTCAAAAAGCTTTGTTTGAATGTTTTTTACTTTCATTTGTTTCAATTAGCTTTAAAGAATTCATTTGAATTTCAGTTGATTCAAAAAGCTTTGTTTGAATGTGTTTGACTTTCATTCGATTCAATTAGCTTTTAAGAATGCATTTGACTTTCATTTGATTCAAAAAGGTTTGTTTGAATGTGTTTGACTTTCATTTGATTCAATTAGCTTTGAAGAACGCATTTGAATTTCATTTTATTCAAAAAGCTTTGTATGAATGCGTTTGACTTTCATTAGTTTCAATTAGCTTTGATGAATGCATTTAAATTTCATTTGATTCAAAAAGCTTTGTTTGAATGTTTTTGACTTTCATTTGTTTCAATTAGCTTTAAAGAATTCATTTGAATTTCAGTTGATTCAAAAAGCTTAGTTTGAATGTGTTTGACTTTCATTCGATTTAATTAGCTTTTAAGAATGCATTTGACTTTCATTTGATTCAAAAAGGTTTGTTTGAATGTGTTTGACTTTCATTTGATTCAATTAGCTTTGAAGAACGCATTTGAATTTCATTTTATTCAAAAAGCTTTGTATGAATGCGTTTGACTTTCATTAGTTTCAATTAGCTTTGAAGAATGCATTTAACTTTCATTTGGTTCAAAAATCTTTGTTTGAATGTGTTAGACTTTTATTTGATTCAATTAGCTTTGAAAAATGCATTTAAATTTCATTTGATTCAAAAATCTTTGTTTGAATGTGTTTGACTTTCATTTCGATTCAATTAGCTTTTAAGAATGCATTTGACTTTCATTTGATTCGAAAAGTTTCGTTTGAATGTGTTTGACTTTCATTTGATTCAATTACCTTTGAAGAATGCATTTGACTTTCATTTGATTCAAAAAGTTTTGTTTGAATGTGTTTGACTTTCATTTGGATCAATCAGCTTTGAAGAATGCATTTGACTTTCATTTGATTCAAAAAGCTTTGTTTGAATGTGTTTGACTTTCATTTGGATCAATTAGCTTTGAAGAATGCATTTGACTTTTATTTGATTCATTAAGCTTTGTTTGAATGTGTTTGACTTTCATTCGATTTAATTAGCTTTAAAGTATGCATTTGACTTTCATTTGATTCAAGAAGGTTTGTTTGAATGTTTTTGACTTTTATTATTTTCAATTAGCTTTGAAGAAGGCATTTGACTTTCATTTGGTTCAAAAAACTTTGTTTGAATTTGTATGACTTTCATTTTATTCAATTAGCTTTAAAGAATGCATTTTAATTTCATTTGATTCAAAAAGCTTTGTTTGAATGTGTTTGACTTTCATTATATTCAATTAGCTTTGAAGAATGCATTTGACTTTCATTTGATTTAAAAAGCATTGTTTGAATGTATTTGACTTTCACTTGGATCAATTACCTTTGAAGTATGCATTTGACTTTCATTTGATTCAAAAAGCTTTGTTTGAATGTGTTTGACTTTCATTTGTTTCAATTAGCTTTGAAGAATGCATTTGACTTTCATTTGATTAGAAAAGTTTTGTTTGAATGTGATTGACTTTCATTTGATTAAATGAGGTTTGAAGAATGCATTTTACTTTCATTTGACTCAAAAAGCTTTGTTTGAATGTGTTTGATTTTCATTCGATCTAATTAGCTTTTAAGAATGCATTTGACTTTCATTTGATTCAAAAAGGTTTGTTTGAATGTATTTGACTTTCATTAGTTTCAATTAGCTTTGAAGAATGCATTTGACTTTCATTTGGTTCAAAAAGCTTTGTTTGAATGTGTTTGACTTTCATTTGATTCAATTAGCTTTGAAAAATGCATTTGAATTTCATTTGATTCATTAAGCTTTGTTTGAATGCTTTTGACTTTTCATTTGATTCGAAAAGTTTTGTTTGAATGTGTTTGACTTTCATTTGATTCAATTAGATTTAAAGAATGCATTTAACTTTCATTTGGTTGAAAAAGTTTTGTTTGAATGTGTTTCACTTTCATATGATTCTATTTGCATTGTTGAATGCATTTGATTCAAAAGCTATATTAGAATGTGTTTGACTTTCATTCTATTCAATTAGCTTTGAAGAATGCATTTGACTTTCCTTTGATTCAAAAAGCTTTGTTTGAATTGTCTTTGACTTTTATTCTATTCAATTAGCTTTCAAGAATGCATTTGACTTTCATTTGGATCAAAAAGCTTTGCTTGAATGTGTTTGACTTTCATTTGGTTCAATTAGCATTGTTAAATGCATTTTCCTTTATTTGATTCAAAAGCTATATATAAATGTGTTTGACTTTCTTTCTATTCAATTAGCTTTGAAGAATGCATTTGACTTTCATTTGGTACAAAAATCTTTGTTTGAATGTGTTAGACTTTTATTTGATTCAATTAGCTTTGAAAAATGCATTTAAATTTCATTTGATTCAAAAATCTTTGTTTGAATGTGTTTGACTTTCATTCGATTCAATTAGCTTTTAAGAATGCATTTGACTTTCATTTGATTCGAAAAGTTTCGTTTGAATGTGTTTGACTTTCATTTGATTCAATTACCTTTGAAGAATGCATTTGACTTTCATTTGATTCAAAAAGTTTTGTTTGAATGTGTTTGACTTTCATTTGGATCAATCAGCTTTGAAGAATGCATTTGACTTTCATTTGATTCAAAAAGCTTTGTTTGAATGTGTTTGACTTTCATTTGGATCAATTAGCTTTGAAGAATGCATTTGACTTTCATTTGGTTTAAAAAGCTTTGTTTGAATGTGTTTGACTTTCATTCGATTTAATTAGCTTTTAAGTATGCATTTGACTTTCATTTGATTCAAGAAGGTTTGTTTGAATGTTTTTGACTTTTATTATTTTCAATTAGCTTTGAAGAAGGCATTTGACTTTCATTTGGTTCAAAAAACTTTGTTTGAATTTGTATGACTTTCATTTTATTCAATTAGCTTTAAAGAATGCATTTTAATTTCATTTGATTCAAAAAGCTTTGTTTTAATGTGTTTGACTTTCATTATATTCAATTAGCTTTGAAGAATGCATTTGACTTTCATTTGATTTACAAAGCATTGTTTGAATGTATTTGACTTTCACTTGGATCAATTACCTTTGAAGTATGCATTTGACTTTCATTTGATTCAAAAAGCTTTGTTTGAATGTGTTTGACTTTCATTTGTTTCAATTAGCTTTGAAGAATGCATTTGACTTTCTTTTTATTAGAAAAGTTTTGTTTGAATGTGATTGACTTTCATTTGATTAAATTAGGTTTGAAGAATGCATTTTACTTTCATTTGACTCAAAAAGCTTTGTTTGAATGTGTTTGATTTTCATTCGATCTAATTAGCTTTTATGAATGCATTTGACTTTCATTTGATTCAAAAAGGTTTGATTGAATGTATTTGACTTTCATTAGTTTCAATTAGCTTTGAAGAATGCATTTGACTTTCATTTGGTTCAAAAAGCTTTGTTTGCATGTGTTTGACTTTCATTTGATTCAATTAGCTTTGAAAAATGCATTTGAATTTCATTTGATTCATTAAGCTTTGTTTGAATACTTTTGACTTTCATTTGATTCGAAAAGTTTTGTTTGAATGTGTTTGACTTTCATTTGATTCAATTAGCTTTAAAGAATGCATTTAACTTTCATTTGGTTGAAAAAGTTTTGTTTGAATGTGTTTCACTTTCATATGATTCTATTTGCATTGTTGAATGCATTTGATTCAAAAGCTATATTAGAATGTGTTTGACTTTCATTCTATTCAATTAGCTTTGAAGAATGCATTTGACTTTCCTTTGATTCAAAAAGCGTTGTTTGAATTGTCTTTGACTTTTATTCTATTCAATTAGCTTTCAAGAATGCATTTGACTTTCATTTGGATCAAAAAGCTTTGCTTGAATGTGTTTGACTTTCATTTGGTTCAATTAGCATTGTTAAATGCATTTTCCTTTATTTGATTCAAAAGCTATATATAAATGTGTTTGACTTTCTTTCTATTCAATTAGCTTTGAAGAATGCATTTTACTTTCATTTGGTTCAAAAAGCTTTGTTTGAATGTGTTTGACTTTCATTTGATTTAATTAACTTTGAAGAATGCATTTGAATTTCATTTTATTCAAAAAGCTTTGTATGAATTTGTTTGACTTTCATTCTATTCAATTAGCTTTGAAGAATGCATTTGACTTTCATTTTATTCAAGAACCTTTGTTTGAATGTGTTTGACTTTCATTTGTTCAATTAGCTTTGAAGAATGCATTTAACTTTCATTTGGTTCAAAAATCTTTGTTTGAATGTGTTAGACTTTTATTTGATTCAATTAGCTTTGAAAAATGCATTTAAATTTCATTTGATTCAAAAAGCTTTGTTTGAATGTGTTTGACTTTCATTCGATTCAATTAGCTTTTAAGAATGCATTTGACTTTCATTTGATTCGAAAAGTTTCGTTTGAATGTGTTTGACTTTCATTTGATTCAATTACCTTTGAAGAATGCATTTGACTTTCATTTGATTCAAAAAGTTTTTTTTGAATGTGTTTGACTTTCATTTGGATCAATTAGCTTTGAAGAATGCATTTGACTTTCATTTGATTCAAAAAGCTTTGTTTGAATGTGTTTGACTTTCATTTGGATCAATTAGCTTTGAAGAATGCATTTGACTTTCATTTGGTTTAAAAAGCTTTGTTTGAATGTTTTTGACTTTCATTCTATTCAATTAACTTTTAAGAACACATTTGACTTTCATTTGATTCGAAAAGTTTTGTTTGAATGTGTTTGACTTTAATTTGATTCAATTACCTTTGACTTTCTTTTATTTTCAATTAGCTTTGTAGAATGCATTTGAATTTCATTTTATTCAAAAATCTTTGTATGAATGCGTTTTACTTTCTTTAGTTACAATTAGCTTTGAAGAATGCAATTGACTTTCATTTGATTCATTAAGCTTTGTTTGAATGTGTTTGACTTTCATTCGATTCAATTAGCTTTTAAGACTGCATTTGACTTTCATTTGATTCAAAAAGGTTTGCATGAATGTATTTGACTTTCATTAGTTTCAATTAGCTTTGAAGAATGCATTTGACTTTCATTTGGTTCAAAAAGCTTTGTGTGAATGTGTTTGACTTTCATTTGGATCAATTACTTTTAAGAATGCATTGACTTTCATTTGATTTAAAAAGCTTTGTTTGAATGTGTTTGACTTTAATTCTATTCATATAGCTTTGAAGAATGATTTTAACTTTCATTTGATTCATTAAGCTTTGTTTTGAATGTGTTTGACTTTCATTCGATTCAATTAGCTTTTAAGAATGCATTTGACTTTCATTTGATTCAAAAAGGTTTGTTTGAATGTGTTTGACTTTCATTTGATTCAATTAGCTTTGAAGAACGCATTTGAATTTCATTTTATTCAAAAAGCTTTGTATGAATGCGTTTGACTTTCATTAGTTTCAATTAGCTTTGAAGAATGCATTTAACTTTCATTTGGTTCAAAAATCTTTGTTTGAATGTGTTAGACTTTTATTTGATTCAATTAGCTTTGAAAAATGCATTTAAATTTAATTTGATTCAAAAAGCTTTGTTTGAATGTGTTTGACTTTCATTCGATTCAATTAGCTTTTAAGAATGCATTTGACTTTCATTTGATTCGAAAAGTTTTGTTTGAATGTATTTGACTTTTATTTGATTTAATTAGCTTTGAAGAATGCATTTGACTTTCATTTGATTCAAAAAGGTTTGTTTGAATGTGTTTGACTTTCATTTGATTCAATTAGCTTTGAAGAACGCATTTGAATTTCATTTTATTCAAAAAGCTTTGTATGAATGCGTTTGACTTTCATTAGTTTCAATTAGCTTTGAAGAATGCATTTAACTTTCATTTGGTTCAAAAATCTTTGTTTGAATGTGTTAGACTTTTATTTGATTCAATTAGCTTTGAAAAATGCATTTAAATTTCATTTGATTCAAAAAGCTTTGTTTGAATGTGTTTGACTTTCATTCGATTCAATTAGCTTTTAAGAATGCATTTGACTTTCATTTGATTCGAAAAGTTTTGTTTGAATGTATTTGACTTTTATTTGATTCAATTAGCTTTGAAGAATGCATTTGACTTTCATTTGATTCAAAAAGCTTTGTTTGAATGTGTTTGACTTTCATTTGGATCAATTAGCTTTGAAGAATGCATTTGACTTTCATTTGATTCAAAAAGCTTTGTTTGAATGTGTTGGACTTTTATTCTATTCAATTAGGTTTGAAGAATGCAATTGACTTTCATTTGATTTATTAAGCTTTGTTTTAATTTGTTTGACTTTCATTCGATTCAATTAGCTTTTAAGACTGCATTTGACTTTCTTTTGATTCAAAAAGGTTTGTTTGAATGTTATTGACTTTCATTAGTTTCAATTAGCTTTGAAGAATGCATTTGACTTTCATTTGGTTCAAAAAGCTTTGTTTGAATGTGTTTGACTTTCATTTGATTCAATTAGCTTTGAAAAATGCATTTGAATTTCATTTGATTCATTAAGCTTTGTTTGAATGCTTTTGACTTTCATTTGATTCGAAAAGTATTGTTTGAATGTGTTTGACTTTCATTTGATTCAATTAGATTTAAAGAATGCATTTAACTTTCATTTGGTTGAAAAAGTTTTGTTTGAATGTGTTTCACTTTCATATGATTCTATTTGCATTGTTGAATGCATTTGATTCAAAAGCTATATTAGAATGTGTTTGACTTTCATTCTATTCAATTAGCTTTGAAGAATGCATTTGACTTTCCTTTGATTCAAAAAGCTTTGTTTGAATTGTGTTTGACTTTTATTCTATTCAATTATCTTTCAAGAATGCATTTGACTTTCATTTGGATCAAAAAGCTTTGCTTGAATGTGTTTGACTTTCATTTGGTTCAATTAGCATTGTTAAATGCATTTTCCTTTATTTGATTCAAAAGCTATATATAAATGTGTTTGACTTTCTTTCTATTCAATTAGCTTTGAAGAATGCATTTGACTTTCATTTGGTTCAAAAAGCTTTGTTTGAATGTGTTTGACTTTCATTTGATTCAATTAACTTTTAAGAATGCATTTGACTTTCATTTGATTCAAAAAGCTTTGTTTGAATGCGTTTGACTTTCATTCGATTTAATTAGCTTTTAAGAATGCATTTGACTTTGATTTGATTCGAAATGTTTTGTTTGAATGTATTTGACTTTTATTTGATTTAATTAGCTTTGAAGAATGCATTTGACTTTCATTTGATTCATTAAGCTTTGTTTGAATGTGTTTGACTTTCATTCTATTCAATTAGCTTTGAAGAATGCATTTGACTTTCATTTGATTCAAAAAGCTTTGTTTGAATGTGTTTGACTTTTATTTGGATCAATTAGCTTTGAAGAATGCATTTGACTTTTATTTGATTCATTAAGCTTTGTTTGAATGTGTTTGACTTTCATTCGATTTAATTGGCTTTTAAAAATGCATTTGACTTTCATTTGGTTCAAAAAGCTTTGTTTGAATGTGTTGGACTTTTATTCTATTCAATTAGGTTTGAAGAATGCAATTGACTTTCATTTGATTTATTAAGCTTTGTTTTAATTTGTTTGACTTTCATTCGATTCAATTAGCTTTTAAGACTGCATTTGAATTTCTTTTGATTCAAAAAGGTTTGTTTGAATGTAATTGACTTTCATTAGTTTCAATTAGCTTTGAAGAATGCATTTGACTTTCATTTGGTTCAAAAAGCTTTGTTTGAATGTGTTTGACTTTCATTTGATTCAATTAGCTTTGAAAAATGCATTTGAATTTCATTTGATTCATTAAGCTTTGTTTGTATGCATTTGACTTTCATTTGATTCGAAAAGTTTTGTTTGAATGTGTTTGACTTTCATTTGATTCAATTTGCATGGTTGAATGCATTTGCCTTTCATTTGATTCAAAAGCTGTATTAGAATGTGTTTGACTTTCATTCTATTCAATTAGCTTTGAAGAATGCATTTGACTTTCATTTAATTCAAAAAGCGTTGTTTGAATTGTCTTTGACTTTTATTCTATTCAATTAGCTTTCAAGAATGCATTTGACTTACATTTGGATCAAAAAGCTTTGCTTGAATGTGTTTGACTTTCATTTGGTTCAATTAGCATTGTTGAATGCATTTTCCTTTATTTGATTCAAAGGCTATATTTAAATGTGTTTGACTTTCATTCTATTCAATTAGCTTTGAAGAATGCATTGACTTTCATTTGATTCAAAAAGCTTTGTTTGAATGTGTTTGACTTTAATTCTATTCATATAGCTTTGAAGAATGATTTTGACTTTCATTTGATTTAAAAAGCTTTGTATGAATTTGTTTGACTTTCATTCTATTCAATTAGCTTTTAAGAATGCATTTGACATTCATTTGATTCAAAAAGGTTTGTTTGATTGTGTTAGACTTTCATTTGATTCAATTAGCTTTGAAGAACGCATTTGAATTTCATTTTATTCAAAAAGCTTTGTATGAATGCGTTTGACTTTCATTAGTTTCAATTAGCTTTGAAGAATGCATTTGACTTTCATTTGGTTCAAAAATCTTTGTTTGAATGTGTTTGACTTTCATTCGATTCAATTAGCTTTTAAGAATGCATTTGACTTTCATTTGATTCGAAAAGTTTCGTTTGAATGTATTTGACTTTCATTTGATTCAATTAGCCTTGAAGAATGCATTTGACTTTCATTTGATTCATTAAGTTTTGTTTGAATGTGTTTGACTTTCATTCTATTCAATTAGCTTTGAAGAATGCATTTGACTTTCATTTGATTCAAAAAGCTTTGTTTGAATGTGTTTGACTTTCATTTGGATCAATTAGTTTTGAAGATTGCATTTGACTTTCATTTGATTCAAAAAGCTTTGTTTGAATGTGTTGGACTTTTATTCTATTCAATTAGGTTTGAAGAATGCAGTTGACTTTCATTCGATTCATTAAGCTTTCTTTGAATTTGTTGGACTTTCATTCGATTCAATTAGCTTTTAAGACAGCATTTGACTTTCATTTGATTCAAAAAGGTTTGTTTGAATGTATTTGACTTTCATTAGTTTCAATTAGCTTTGAAGAATGCATTTGACTTTCATTTGGTTCAAAAAGCTTTGTTTGAATGTGTTTGACTTTCATTTGATTCAATTAGCTTTGAAAAATGCATTTGAATTTCATTTGATTCATTAAGCTTTGTTTGAATGCTTTTGACTTTTCATTTGATTCAAAAAGTTTTGTTTGAATGTGTTTGACTTTCATTTGATTCAATTAGCTTTAAAGAATGCATTTAACTTTCATTTGGTTGAACAAGTTTTGTTTGAATGTGTTTCACTTTCATATGATTCTATTTGCATTGTTGAATGCATTTGATTCAAAAGCTATATTAGAATGTGGTTGACTTTCATTCTATTCAATTAGTTTTGAAGAATGCATTTGACTTTCCTTTGATTCAAAAAGCGTTGTTTGAATTGTCTTTGACTTTTATTCTATTCAATTAGCTTTCAAGAATGCATTTGACTTTCGTTTGGATCAAAAAGCTTTGCTTGAATGTGTTTGACTTTCATTTTGTTCAATTAGCATTGTTAAATGCATTTTCCTTTATTTGATTCAAAAGCTATATATAAATGTGTTTGACTTTCTTTCTATTCAATTAGCTTTGAAGAATGCATTTGACTTTCATTTGGTTCAAAAAGCTTTGTTTGAATGTGTTTGACTTTCATTTGATTCAATTAACTTTGAAGAATGCATTTGAATTTCATTTTATTCAAAAAGCTTTGTATAAATTTGTTTGACTTTCATTCTATTCAATTAGCTTTGAAGAATGCATTTGACTTTCATTTTATTCAAGAACCTTTGTTTGAATGTGTTTGACTTTCATTAGTTTCAATTAGCTTTGAAGAATGCATTTGACTTTCATTTGGTTCAAAAATCTTTGTTTGAATGTGTTAGACTTTCATTTGATTCAATTAGCTTTGAAAAATGCATTTGAATTTTATTTTATTCAAAAAGCTTTGTTTGAATGTTTTTTGACTTTCATTTGTTTCAATTAGCTTTGAAGAATGCATTTGACTTTCATTTGATTAGAAAAGTTTTGTTTGAATGTGATTGACTTTGATTTAATTAAATTAGGTTTCATGAAAGCATTTTACTTAATTTGACTCAAAAAGCTTTGTTTGAATGTGTTTGATTTTCATTCGATCTAATTAGCTTTTAAGAATGCATTTGACTTTAATTTGTTTCAAAAAGGTTTGTTTGAATGTGTTTGACTTTCATTAGTTTCAATTAGCTTTGAAGAATGCATTTGACTTTCATTTGGTTCAAAAAACTTTGTTTGAATGTGTTTAACTTTCATTTTATTCAATTAGCTTTAAAGAATGCATTTTAATTTCATTTGATTCAAAAAGCTTTGTTTGAATGTGTTTAACTTTTATTATATTCAATTAGCTTTGAAGAATGCATTTGACTTTCATTTGATTTAAAAATCTTTGTTTGAATGTATTTGACTTTCATTTGGATTAATTAGCTTTGAAGAATGCATTGACTTTCATTTGATTCAAAAAACTTTGTTTGAATGTGTTTGACTTTAATTCTATTCGTTTAGCTTTGAAGAATGATTTTGACTTTCATTTGATTAATTAAGCTTTGTTTTGAATGTGTTTGACTTTCATTCGATTCAATTAGCTTTTAAGAATGCATTTGACTTTCATTTGATTCAAAAAGATTTGTTTGAATGTGTTTGACTTTCATTTGATTCAATTAGCTTTGAAGAACGCATTTGAATTTCATTTTATTCAAAAAGCTTTGTATGAATGCGTTTGACTTTCATTAGTTTCAATTAGCTTTGAAGAATGCATTTAACTTTCATTTGATTCAAAAATCTTTGTTTGAATGTGTTTGACTTTCATTCGATTAAATTAGCTTTTAAGAATGCATTTGACTTTCATTTGATTCGAAAAGTTACGTTCGAAGGTGTTTGACTTTCATTTGATTCAATTACCTTTGAAAAATGCATTTGACTTTCATTTCATTCAAAAAGTTTTGTTTGAATGTGTTTGACTTTCATTTGGATCAATTAGCTTTGAAGAATGCATTTGACTTTCATTTGATTCAAAAAGCTTTGTTTGAATGTGTTTGACTTTCATTTGGATCAATTAGCTTTGAAGAATGCAGTTGACTTTTATTTGATTCATTAAGCTTTGTTTGAATGTGTTTGACTTTCATTCGATTTAATTAGCTTTTAAGAATGCATTTGACTTTCATTTGATTCAAGAAGGTTTGTTTGAATGTTTTTGACTTTCATTATTTTCAATTAGCTTTGAAGAATGCATTTGACTTTCATTTGGTTCAAAAAACTTTGTTTGAATTTGTATGACTTTCATTATATTCAATTAGCTTTGAAGAATGCATTTGACTTTCATTTGATTTAAAAAGCATTGTTTGAATGTATTTGACTTTCACTTGGATCAATTACCTTTGAAGTATGCATTTGACTTTCATTTGATTCAAAAAGCTTTGTTTGAATGTGTTTGACTTTCATTTGTTTCAATTAGCTTTGAAGAATGCATTTGACTTTCATTTGATTAGAAAAGTTTTGTTTGAATGTGATTGACTTTCATTAGTTTCAATTAGCTTTGAAGAATGTAATTGACTTTCATTTGATTCATTAAGCTTTGTTTGAATGTGTTTGACTTTCATTCGATTCAATTAGCTTTTAAGACTACATTTGACTTTCATTTGATTCAAAAAGGTTTGTATGAATGTATTTGACTTTCATTAGTTTCAATTAGATTTGAAGAATGCATTTGACTTTCATTTGGTTCAAAAAGCTTTGTGTGAATGTGTTTGACTTTCATTTGGATCAATTAGCTTTGAAGAATGCATTGACTTTCATTTGATTCAAAAAGCTTTGTTTGAATGTGTTTGACTTTAATTCTATTCATATAGCTTTGAAGAATGATTTTGACTTTCATTTGATTCATTAAGCTTTGTTTTGAAATGTGTTTGACTTTCATTCGATTCAATTAGCTTTTAAGAATGCATTTGACTTTCATTTGATTCAAAAAGGTTTGTTTGAATGTGTTTGACTTTCATTTGATTCAATTAGCTTTGAAGAACGCATTTGAATTTCATTTTATTCAAAAAGCTTTGTATGAATGCTTTTGACTTTCATTAGTTTCAATTAGCTTTGAAGAATGCATTTAACTTTCATTTGGTTCAAAAATCTTTGTTTGAATGTGTTAGACTTTTATTTGATTCAATTAGCTTTGAAAAATGCATTTAAATTTCATTTGATTCAAAAAGCTTTGTTTGAATGTGTTTGACTTTCATTCGATTCAATTAGCTTTTAAGAATGCATTTGACTTTCATTTGATTCAAAAAGTTTTGTTTGAATGTATTTGACTTTCATTTGATTCAATGAGCTTTGAAAAATGCATTTGAATTTCATTTGATTCATTAAGCTTTGTTTGAATGCTTTTGACTTTCATTTGATTCGAAAAGTTTTGTTTGAATGTGTTTCACTTTCATTTGATTCAATTAGCTTTAAAGAATGCATTTAACTTTCATTTGTTTGAATGTGTTTCACTTTCATATGATTCAATTTGCATTGTTGAATGCATTTGATTCAAAAGCTTTATTAGAATGTGTTTGACTTTTATTCTATTCAATTAGCTTTCAAGAATGTATTTGACTTTCATTTGGATCAAAAAGCTTTGCTTGAATGTGTTTGACTTTCATTTGGTTCAATTAGCATTGTTGAATGCATTTTCCTTTATTTGATTCAAAAGCTATATTTAAATGTGTTTGACTTTCTTTCTATTCAATTAGCTTTGAAGAATGCATTTGACTTTCATTTGGTTCAAAAAGCTTTGTTTGAATGTGTTTGACTTTCATTTGATTCAATTAACTTTGAAGAATACATTTGAATTTCATTTTATTCAAAAAGCTTTGTATGAATTTGTTTGACTTTCATTCTATTCAATTAGCTTTGAAGAATGCATTTGACTTTCATTTTATTCAAGAACCTTTGTTTGAATGTGTTTGACTTTCATTTGTTTCAATTAGCTTTGAAAAATGCATTTGACTTTCATTTGGTTCAAAAATCTTTGTTTGAATGTGTTAGACTTTCATTTGATTCAATTAGCTTTGAAAAATGCATTTGAATTTCATTTGATTCAAAAAGCTTTGTTTGAATGTGTTTGACTTTCACTTGTTTCAATTAGCTTTGAAGAATGCATTTGACTTTCATTTGATTAGAAAAGTTTTGTTTGAATGTGATTGACTTTGATTTAATTAAATTAGGTTTCAAGAATGCATTTTACTTTCATTTGACTCAAAAAGCTTTGTTTGAATGTGTTTGATTTTCATTCGATCTAATTAGCTTTTAAGAATGCATTTTGATTAGGGGATTTTTATCCACCAATCACCGTCTGACAAGTGGACCAACCAGGTTCCGCCACGTGTCCTTCACGAAGGCCAACAAGAGCCTGCCACGTGTCAATCACAGAAACGTCCTCTACGGACCAATTTAGACACGCCACGTGTCCACCCATGCCAAATGGGAAAACCGGCCATCAAGGCCCAATTCAGTCTAGAGGCCCGATCAGCCCTAGGTTTACCTTAAACCTAGAGAGTGGCACGCTTCTCAAGGCTATAAATACTTAATTAATCCTCATTAATCACACAATCGAATAATCAAGAAATCAGGCAGAGAAGAACAGAGTTATTAACAACCGGCTAATCTCGCTAACGACGCAGATTACCAACACTAAGCACTCTCACCTAGAGAGATCTCATTACTTTAATTTCTGTATTAATTACTCCTTAATCAGGTACTAACTTGATCGTTGGAGGCGGAGCTCTCAGGAGTCTCCGTTATTTTGCAGGTACAGGCGTCCGGTTCCAGTCTCGGAATTGTAACTCTCCCGCAGGACATCAGAAAACCCCGAAACATTTGGCGCCGTCTGTGGGGAGAGTACTTCAGAGATGGCATCCAAGTCTGTACCGACTCCAGAAGAGAGGCGTCCCCTAGACGACCCTCAAGTTCAGTCGGACCATGATACCGAAAGTGAATTTGAAGTTGAAACTCATACAGCTCCAGACGGGACCCTAAGGGCCCGACGTACCCGCCATACCGAAAGGAGGGAACGGGAGCATCTTCAAACAGGAAGCGAGCCAGCAGGCGCACCGCTTGCTCGGCAACAGCCGACTGATGGGTCTGCTCCCATCACAAGGAACGAACTCATGACCTTCATGAGGGACTTCAAGGGAGAGATTCAAGAGTTGATCAACAAAAAACCGCCTGCTTCAGTCAAAGAGCAGTCGGCCAAGAAACCTTCCACTTCACTGAAGAGGAAGCCAGTTCAAGGGCGAGAGGCGACTCCCCATCCTAAATCCAAGAAGCGGGAGCCACCTGCTCTTGATTTTACAAAACTCCGTTATCCTACGGGAAATAGGAAACCGGTTCGTCATATTCAGGCGGACGGGTCAAAGCAAACGTTCACAGATGCTCGGCTCCTGCTAGAGCAGAAGAAGAGTGACCGATTATCAGAGTCGGCTTCTACTTCAAATTTTCAGGACAGTTTGCGAAATGCCTCGATGAGGCATACTCAGTCGTACCATGAGAGTCAGTCAGGCGGCACCTCCCGTCAGTCCGGCTTTCATAGTGCCCAGGCGGTACCAAACTTACCATTTGTGCCGCAACAACAGTATTTTATGCAGTCACCTCCATTTGGTGGACCTGCAGCAAAAAACGTCCAACCTATGGACTGGCAGCTACGGCTGCTTAGACTTGGTGAACAGCCGTCGGCCTTCTCCAAGGAAATTACTGAAGCCGCTCAGCCGGCCAAAGTAAAAAATGTTCTAGTAGGCGCCTATGACGGCACTACTAACCCAGAAGACCATCTGATGGCATTCACCAACCTGATGTACCTTCAAGGGTTGGATGATCCCACTTGGTGCAAGTGTTTCCCAGCGACTCTCAAGGGAATTGCACAGCAATGGTTCGGTAACCTGCCGACTGGTTGTGTAAACAGTTTCAGGACGCTTGCTTACTTATTTGCCTCCAACTTCGCAATGAACATCCCTGCGAAGAAAACGACCCTTGATTTGGGAACAATTCAGCAGGGCGAGAAGGAGGGGCTTCGTTCCTACATCAGGCGGTTCAACCTGATGAGAATACAGATTCAAGGGTTACCGGATGAGGTAGCTTATACTGACTTTTTTAGAGGTCTCAAAGACGGGTCTACTTTCAAATTTGATTTAGTTCGAAAAAGGGTGGCGACTCTTCAAGAGGCCTTGATTGAAGCAGAAGCCTATATACAGGCAACTGATCTGTGTACGATAAAACAGTCGGACGGGAAAAGGTTCGACAAAAGAGAAGGACGACAGAAACAGTCGTCTAACAAAGATGAGAAAAGAAAAGAGGTCTGGGCGGCTGATTCCTCTAAACAGCCGGCCCAGAAAAAGAAAAAAGAATTCAAACCATACTCCCCAAAGTATGTGTTTAACCAGGATAACCAGTTTATCCTAAAAGAAATAAAGGGACAAATCTCAATTGAGAAGCCGGTCCCCATGAAGGGTTCTGCAAACAACCGGAACCAAGATAAAATCTGTGCTTATCATGATGACGTTGGTCATCACACCAATGACTGCATCAGTCTCATGCGGTACCTAGACCGCCTGGCTGAGCAAGGTGATCTTGACACTTATGTCAAGAAATCTACGGGGAACACTTCCTCAAAAAAGCAGTCGGCCAAAAAGAATCAACAGGTCGACAGTTCCGATACAGATGATGCAGTCGTCTACACCATTGCAGGCGGCTTCTCAGGAGGCGGCCCCACTATTAGGGGCAACAAAGATAATATAAGGCGGTTAGATGTAAATTCCGTTCACCAAGAACGGCCGTCCAAATATACATTTCCTGAGATTGTCATCACTGAAGAGGATCTAGGAGGGGTAAGGGGGCCGCATGACGACCCTCTCGTTATTGAATGTAAAGTGGCCAACCAGAGAGTTGGCCGAATCCTCATCGATACCGGGAGCTCCTCAGATCTCATCAGCAGCAAATGTCTGTCAAAACTGAAATATCAGACGGACTGCATACATCCGGTCTCCCACCCTTTAATAGGGTTTGGAGGAGGAGTCGTCCACCCACTGGGACGAGTAGATCTACCCGTTCGCCTGGGCGAAAAAGGGGAAGGACGACACATGGTAGTCCGGTTCCTAGTGGTAGAGGAACTCTCGGCCTACAACATGATTCTGGGTCGACCAACCCTGAATAATTCCAAGGCTGTTATAATCCCGTCACTTATGCTGCTTAAGTTTGAAAGGGATAATGGAACAGTCGGCTCCCTAAGGGGAGATCAGAGGATGGCCCGAGAGTGCTATCTCTCGGATGTCAAGCCCACTGTTATGGCCACTGGGTCAAGTGGAGAAAAAACAGACCTTGACAATGTCAAGGAGAGTGCGCCTGTTCAAGAAACAGGCGACAAAAAAAGAAAGGCGTCCCAAACAGAGTCCGCAAGAAAAGCAAGAAAATAGCAATCATTGGCAGAGGAGCGGCCAGATGAGTTCCGCCCTCAGCCGGCTGGTGAGCATGCGGACCTGATATTAGACGACTCACGTCCTGACCGAACAGTCAAAGTTGGGACGACTGCTCTGAGAAACCTTGGTGACGACTTTCACAACCTGTTGAAAGAATACAAGGACATCTTTGCATTTGAAGTCCATGAAATGCCAGGCATTAGTCCTGATCTGGCGGTACACAAACTCGCTGTGGATCCGAAAAAGAAGCCGGTACGGCAAAAGAAGCGGAACCATGGTGAAGAAAGAGGTCAGGCGGCAGCCGCCGAAGTCAAAAAATTACTTGATGCAGGGTTCATTCGGCAATGTTACTTCCCAGATTGGGTTGCAAATGTGGTGCTTGTTAAAAAGCCGAATGGCACCTGGCGAATGTGTGTAGACTACACAGACTTGAACAAGGCGTGCCCCAAAGACAGTTACCCTCTGCCTAAAATTGATAATCTGGTCGACTCAACAGCCGGCCATGCCTTGATGAGTTTTATGGACGCTTATTCTGGTTTCCATCAAATTCCTTTATGGAAGAAGGATCAGGAGAAGACGGCCTTCGTCACTGATCAGGGATTATACTGTTACACGGTCATGCCGTTTGGTCTTAAGAATGCCCCGGCTACCTTCCAACGAATGATAAACACAGTGTTCTTTGATCAGATTGGGAGAAACGTCGAGGCATATATTGATGATATGATTGTCAAGACTAAAATTCAGAAAGATCATCTGACGGACCTCCGAGAAACTTTCGCCACACTCAGGCGGCACCATGTCATGCTCAATCCCAAGAAATGTGTGTTTGGAGTTGAGTCTGGGAAATTTCTCGGATTCCTTATCAATCAGAGAGGAATAGAGGCGAACCCGGAGAAGGTACAGGCGGTCATTGACATGCAGTCGCCTCGTACCGTCCGAGAGGTTCAGAAGTTAACAGGTTGTCTGGCGGCCTTGGGGAGATTCCTAAGCCGATCAGGCGACAAATGCCTATACTTTTTCCAGGCAATTAAGAAAAAGGAAAGGTTTGAATGGGGGCCGGATGCTGAGGCCGCCTTCCAGAAATTAAAGGTTCACTTGCATTCCTTGCCGAGGCTGGTCAGCCCTTTGCCCAAAGAAGATCTCTACATGTACCTGGCCGTCTCTGATCATGCGTTAAGCGCTGTGCTCCTAGCTGAAAGGGACGGCTGTCAGCTCCCGGTCTACTTTGTCAGTCACGTACTGAAAAATGCCGAGTTGAGGTATCCCCTAGTGGAGAAATTTGGTCTTGCACTCTTCATGGCTGTTAAAAAATTGAAGCCCTACTTTTTGGCACATGCAGTCGTCGTGTATACAGACCAACCAATCAAGCGGCCCCTTACCACCATGGAGTCGTCAGGACGAATGATCAAATGGGCCATAGAAATACAGAGCCTCGAAGTTACTTTCGAGCCTAGAAAAGCGGTGAAGGGGCAAGCCTTTGCTGACTTTATTGTAGAGATGACTCGTCCTCCCGACTCTCAAGTTCCAGACCAAGTCTGGAAGGTATATGTGGACGGAAGCTCTACTTCAAATGGTTGTGGAGCAGGCGTCGTATGTCAATCTCCAGAGGGCGACAGGTTCGAGTATGCTCTACGCTTCAGTTTTCAGGCTTCAAACAATGAGGCAGAATATGAAGCTTTACTAGCCGGGATCCGCATGTGCAAGGCGGCAGGGGCAAGAAAAATAGACGCCTGTTCTGATTCACAATTGATAGTGAGTCAGTACAATGGCGAATACGAAGCAACACATCCGGCCATGATCAAGTATTTACAGGCGGTCCGACAAGCAGTCGGCTCCCTTGAGGATTTCCATCTGATCCAAGTGCCGAGATCAGAAAACAACCAAGCAGATGCACTTTCGAAATTAGCATCATCCGCCTCCTCCGATACTCCTCGAACTGTTTTTTGGGAAGTAATGGAGAAGAGAAGCATCGAGGAAAACCCTATTGGAATCCTAGACAGAAGCTCAACCTGGATGGATTCAATCAGGGCATATCTGACAAACGGTACACTGCCGGATGATCCTCAACAGGCGGCAGCACTGAAAAAACGAGCCTCCTGTTTTGAAATGATACAGGGAGAACTTCACAAGAGGAGGTACCTTCAACCCTTCTTAAAGTGTGTTACTCCTGAAAAGGGACGAGAGATACTAGATGATCTTCACTCTGGTTTCTGTGCTTCCCATATAGGTGGTAGGATGCTTGCTCAAAGGGCAAGGCGGCAGGGCTACTTTTGGCCTACTTTGGAAGCAGATGCAATGGAGATGGTAAAAAAATGTGACAAGTGCCAAAGGTTTGGCAAATTAATTCACCGTCCGGCTACTGACCTCACTACCATTCACAGCCCACTACCGTTTGCTAAGTGGGGCATGGACATTCTGGGTCCATATACGCCTGCTACAGGCGGCAGAAGGTATATACTTGTTGCCGTTGACTACTTCACTAAATGGGTAGAGGCGGAGGCTGTAAAGGGAATCAAGACGAAAGATGTAATTTCATTCATTTGGAAAAACGTCATCACTCGGTTCGGGGTTCCCATGTCTATGGTTTTTGATAATGGTCCCCAATTTGAGACGCCTGTTCTCAAAAGCTGGTTGGGAGACCAAGGAATTGCACATTACTTTGCATCTGTCGGCCGTCCACAAGCAAACGGCCAGGTAGAAGCCTTTAATAAAATCATCTCAGACGGTCTCAAGAAAAAAATTGAACGAGCAGGCGGCCTATGGGCGGATGAACTACCACATGTTCTCTGGGCCATTAGGACGACTGAAAAAGGGGCGACTGGAGAAACTCCGTTCCTCCTAACTTATGGTGCAGAAGCTGTTCTTCCAATAGAACACTACGAGCCGACTCTTCGAGTAATGCTATATGACGAAGAGGCAAACTGGGAAGCCATGCGCCTGGCATTAGACTCACTTCCTGAAAAGAGGGGCAATGCTGTCTTGCGCCATGAGATCTATCGCCTGAGAATGACTAGATCATACAACAAAAAAGTACACAGGCGTCCACTCAAGGTAGGGTACTTTGTACTTAGAAAAATGGAAGCAGTTGGTAGGGCTAAAGAGTCTGGCAAACTAACTCCCAACTGGGAAGGACCCTACCGAATCTATGCGGAAGTCAGGGACGGTACCTACCGTCTGGAAACACCAGACGGACAACCGTTGCCTCGAACTTGGAATGTAGATAACCTTAAAAAATATTTCTTCTGAAAGATGTAAAGTAAGGAGCTACTTAATAAAGTTTGCACTTACTATTTAATTGTATTACGAGGGGCATGCCGTCTGTACCTTTACAGTCGGTTACTCTCCATTGAGTTTTTCACTCTATCTTCTGAGGGGCATGCCGTCTGTACCTTTACAGTCGGTTACTCTCCATTGAGTTGTTCACTCTATCTTCTGAGGGGCATGCCGTCTGTTCCTTTACAGTCGGCTACTCTCCATTGAGTATTTACTCACAATACTTAGCTAAAAAGATTAGGGCCTGGCCGACCCTGTGCCTAACAGGCGGCTACCCTCCTTTTACTTAGCACCTACGTTCACCAAGAACTTACCAAGGCCACAGGCCGAATGATCAGACCAGGCGCCAAGCCAACTGATCAAATCTACAAAACTAATACGACCTGTCCCAACATCATAGCAGGCGTCCGACGGCATCCCTCCGGATGAAATTCGTCGCAGAGAGCAGCTCCCTTTTGGGTGGAACATTGTTCTATAAAATAATTACACGGCCCCTATACGACTGTCCCCAAGGGCAACCACGTAGCCGTTTTTGAGACAAGGATAACTCTATCACTAACCAAACCAGTGGTAGCAGTTGACATCTGAGTCAGATGACCGCCTGTATTACTTGGGATAAATGCGGGGGGTACCTATTGAGTTAATAGCCAACAAACATTGGCGAATCAAGGGGTCTAGCCGGACTACGCCGCCTGGTACCTCTACTTCTCAAACAAAAGTGACGGCGACTGAGTAACTCCAAAGTTAACTCATAGTCACTCCTTCAAATTTGGTATGGAATCTAAAAAGTTTGAGTCGTCCGCCTGTTTTAAACAAACAAGGGCACTCGAACCCCTATTCCTACTGGATAACCTATTGAGTTAATAGCCAACAAACATTGGCGAATCAAGGGGTCTAGCCGGCCTACGCCGCCTGGTACCTCTACTACTCAATCATGATTGTGACGAATACTAAGTAACTCCTATGTTAACTTAATAGTCACTCAAACTTAGTATGGAGCCTAAAAGGTATGAGTCGTCCACTTGTTTTTAATAAACAAAGGCTCTCAACCAATACTCTTGCTAGGTTAACAAATTACGAGTTAAAAGCCAACATTGGCAATAAAGGGAAACAACCGGTACCCGCCGCTTGTTTTCCTACTTAATTCCTTGGCTACTAGGTAATTCTATTTACTTGGTCAGACAAATTGAATAAAGAGTTCGAATACCGATTGAATAAATGGCCGACTGATCATCTATCCTGGAAACAGACAACCAGTCGTCCAGGGGCATAGGCGGCATACTTACTATTTGTACCTGTCTTAACGTTCGGCCATACACAACAGTCGGTCTAGTGAACAAATTAAAAATACTTAGACAAATTTGAACCAAAACAAAAATTTGATTAAAAATGAGCCGGCCATTAAAGACCAGCAGAATATTCAAAACCCCGGCCCCCTGGCCGGGTAATTACAAAGCAAACGGCACGCAGGCCGTGAAAAGAAAAAATACTTAAAGCTTAAGAAGGGGGCAGTTCAGTATCAGCAGCTGCCGCCTGGTCAGCACTCTTCTTGCTGGACTCGGCCTTAGCTGCACCCTCTTTTGATGCCTTACCCCCAAGTGGCACAAGCGCCACAAGCGGCTCTTCCTCCTCCAACGCACCGTCCAACGCCTCTTCTTCAGCAGCCGCCAGGATCTGTTGATTATATATTTCCGAACACTGGCGGTACGTTCTTTCCCATGAGGCAAAGTCGGCACTGGGGAACAGTCGTTCCCAGGTCATGCGCTGGATTTGAGCGGAGTCTTCCACCATCTCCCGGACGAGCTCTTGTTTCTCTTGCTCGGCCTTATCCGAGAGCTCTTGGGTAAGACTCTTCTCTTGGTTCACCAGGCGTTCTTTTACGTTGGCCAAAGATTTCTCCATGGCTTCGTAAGAGTGCATTTTTTGGCGAAGAGGTTTCAGCTCGGCCTTAAGGCTGGTGACGTTCGCCTCCAGCTCGTCAACCTTCTTTTGGGCCGCCTCTAACTGGGCCCGAACAGCGGCGGTAGCCTGCGCCTGATAATAAAGAAGATCAATGGTCAGTACTTCATTTTGGGCAATTTGAAACATTGCCTTATCACAGCTGGAGGCGGCCATAGCTTTTGCGGCCTTTACCTCTTTGTTTTTCCGATCAATCGGCTTGCGAAGGCTGTTGACTCGGAGCAGGGCCTAAGTACAAAGATAACAGGCGTCAGTTTCCAATCAAAAAAGTTAACAGGCGTCCTGGAACTCAAAAGCTCAAAAATATGCTAAGTATACCTCAGCTAGGACCCCTGAAATCCCATCAAGGTCAAGGGTGCCGGCACCCCTGACCGCCTCCCTGTCAGATGGAGGAACTACTTTAACCATAGACTTGGCTACCTCAACCAAGTCAAGTCCCTGGGGGCCGGCTGCATTAAGCGAAAGGATAAAACAAGTTAGACCTAATCAAGAAGGAAGCAAGGGTAAGTTTTTACAAGTGTCCATACATCTAGGCGGCCCCGCCTGGGTTTTTGAAGAAGTGGCCGGCTGCTTCTCAGCCGCCACTGTTTTCCTGGAAGACCCAGGAGAGCTTGCAACAGTCGTCCTCCGGGCCTTGGGGTCCGGCTGTTGCGAGGAAGAAGCCCTTGGAGTACCAGACTGAAAACAAAAAGAGTTAGTATATGCATAAGACAACTAAAAGAGGAAGAGTTTTCGAAGCTAACCAAGGGTGCCTCCTTGTTAGGGGAGTCGGCATACGACTGTTTCATGAGCGAGGCCCGCAATATGGCCGCTGCAGTCTTGGATGCTGTTATTTTACTCATGGCGTCAGCTGCAAGAAATAAACAGCAAAGTTAGTAAAAATCCCAAGTAAACAAGGCGTGAAAAAACAGAGTATTTGTCAGGCCGGCTACCTCTAGAGCACCGACTGCTGAGGCCACAGGCGGCCAAAAAGTACTCGTCATAGAGCCACTTGAAGCTCGGGACGCAGTTTAGGGGTACTTGCTCTCGTACCCCTGAAGTAGAGTTCACCCTAGTCTCTACTTTGAAGAGTCCTTTGTCTAGGATCTCTTTTTTAGCCTTTGGGGGAATAGGCGGCATGCTGCGGCCGCCTGCGAGAAGAGGCGGATCCCTATTCCACTTGTTAAAGCGTTTGTTCAGCTCCGTGTCTGAACCCTCGATAATAAGGAAGGTGTTCCGCCAATCCTTCCATTTGTTCGCCTTACCTCTCGTCATGAGGTAGCCCCTATGGCTTGTTAATTGATACCAGCCGGTACCTCCCGACTTAGGGGTCCGGCTGAGATAGTTCATGTGGGCGAAAGCCTCAAAGCTTGGCTCCACCCCGTTCATTTCGCACCCGGCCACATAGCCGAGTACGTTTACCCAAGAGTTGGGGGCTAACTGCCATAACCCCAGATCATATCCATCTAAAATCCGCTGAACAGCCGGATGTAATGGGAAGCGCAGTCCAGCTTTGATGGCCGCCACATAGCAGCCAAAGCAGCCGTCACCATAGCTGGTACCAGCCGGCCAGACGACAGTGTCTTCTGGATCCGGCACGAACAGTAAAAATTCCGGGCCCATTTTGTGGTTAGCAATAAGGCTCGCCACGTTGTCTTGCATGGTTGCGATCCGGCCCCGGGGTACCCTGCAGTAGTAGGGGGCGTTTTCCTCTCTGTAAGAGGCGGACGGCTCTGCCCAATTATCCCCCTTCTCAACTGCATGAGAAAGTCTCGCCTCTTGTAGGCGGCTATGTTTTTCTTCTGAGCCTGGAGAACTGTGTCCAGAAGAGCTGGACTCAGACTCGTCCTCTGACGAGTCCGAGGAGGACGACTCCTCCCCTCTCCTAGAGGGGCCCGCCTCCTCTCCCTTAGAAGGAGCAGAAGGACAATTAGACATGTCAACGGTAAGATGGGAAGGGAACACCTTGGCCCCTCTCTCAGAACTGTCGGCTTGACAGTCGCCTCGTTCTACATCTGGCGCCTGGTCAGATGTTTCACTAAGGAGCACCCTTTGGGAGGAGCCGTCTGAGTTTGATATCATAGCAGTCTGTTTCGTTCTGGCCATCACGTTCTGCATAGACACAGATACAGTCGGACTTTGTATAAAGAGCAAAGATGGGTCCAGAAAAGGGCAGGCGGCACTCCTAGTCCTAGATTCAGCCGTCCCCGGTGACCGGCTGATCACTAACTTAGGTCGTGTCGTGTGCTTCCGTGGTGCCATTTCAAAAAATAAAAAGAAAATTAAGAGTAAGAGAACTGAGTTACCTGAACGAGTGACGGTTGATGAAGTCCTGGAAGTTCGGGTCAGTCGGCTTGTCAGAACAGGCGGTAGGCAGAAAAGGTCCGAAATGTCAGAGCAAGTTCAGGGGTCCGAATGTTCTCGCAAAGTTCTCAAATGTGAAAATGACCGAAGTCAGCACTTCCTTATATAGGCAAGGTGAGAAGGCGAGAGGTCGCTTCCAAATTCAAAATTTGGGCAGGAAAATCTCTCGGCCGTTTGCAAGGTGACACCTGTAACAGGCCGTCGCCTGTCACCGTGCGACACCTGTCACAGGCGACACGTGACCAGTCACGTGCCACCTGTGAGGGGCAAATGATTAGGGGATTTTTATCCACCAATCACCGTCTGACAAGTGGACCAACCAGGTTCCGCCACGTGTCCTTCACGAAGTCCAACAGGAGCCTGCCACGTGTCAATCACAGAAACGTCCTCTACGGACCAATTTAGACACGCCACGTGTCCACCCATGCCAAATGGGAAAACCGGCCATCAAGGCCCAATTCAGTCTAGAGGCCCGATCAGCCCTAGGTTTACCTTAAACCTAGAGAGTGGCACGCTTCTCAAGGCTATAAATACTTAATTAATCCTCATTAATCACACAATCGAATAATCAAGAAATCAGGCAGAGAAGAACAGAGTTATTAACAACCGGCTAATCTCGCTAACGACGCAGATTACCAACACTAAGCACTCTCACCTAGAGAGATCTCATTACTTTAATTTCTGTTTAAATTACTCCTTAATCAGGTACTAACTTGATCGTTGGAGGCGGAGCTCTCAGGAGTCTCCGTTATTTTGCAGGTACAGGCGTCCGGTTCCAGTCTCGGAATTGTAACTCTCCCGCAGGACATCAGAAAACCCCGAAACACATTTGACTTTTATTTGTTTCAAAAAGGTTTGTTTGAATGTGTTTGACTTTCATTAGTTTCAATTAGCTTTGAAAAATGCATTTGACTTTCATTTGGTTCAAAAAACTTTGTTTGAATGTGTTTAACTTTCATTTTATTCAATTAGCTTTAAAGAATGCATTTTAATTTCATTTGATTCAAAAAGCTTTGTTTAAATGTGTTTGACTTTCATTATATTCAATTAGCTTTGAAGAATGCATTTGACTTTCATTTGATTTAAAAAGCTTTGTTTGAATGCATTTGACTTTCATTTGGATCAATTAGCTTTGAAGAATGCATTGACTTTCATTTGATTCAAAAAGCTTTGTTTGAATGTGTTTGACTTTAATTCTATTCATTTAGCTTTGAAGAATGATTTTGACTTTCATTTGATTAATTAAGCTTTGTTTTGAATGTGTTTGACTTTCATTCGATTCAATTAGCTTTTAAGAATGCATTTGACTTTCATTTGATTCAAAAAGGTTTGTTTGAATGTGTTTGACTTTCATTTGATTCAATTAGCTTTGAACAACGCATTTGAATTTCATTTTATTCAAAAAGCTTTGTATGAATGCGTTTGACTTTCATTAGTTTCAATTAGCTTTGAAGAATGCATTTGAGTTTAATTTGGTTCAAAAATCTTTGTTTGAATGTGTTAGACTTTTATTTGATTCAATTAGCTTTGAAAAATGCATTTAAATTTCATTTAATTCACAAAGCTTTGTTTGAATGTGTTTGACTTTCATTCGATTCAATTAGCTTTTAAGAATGCATTTGACTTTCATTTGATTCATTAAGCTTTGTTTGAATGTCTTTGACTTTCATTCGATTCAATTAGCTTTTAAGACTACATTTGACTTTCATTTGATTCAAAAAGGTTTGTATGAATGTATTTGACTTTCATTAGTTTCAATTAGATTTGAAGAATGCATTTGACTTTCATTTGGTTCAAAAAGCTTTGTGTGAATGTGTTTGACTTTCATTTGGATCAATTAGCTTTGAAGAATGCATTGACTTTCATTTGATTTAAAAAGCTTTGTTTGAATGTGTTTGACTTTTGTTTAGGGTGAAAATACCCTAAGACACGTGGCCCAATAAAGGCTTGACACGTTTCAATCTTTCAACGGTCTGCAAAGGCCCAATCCCTTTGCAACACGTGTCCCTTATACCCTAATTGAGGTACAGTTCTCCCTTACTATAAATAGTAAGGGTAGACCTCATTTATGAAGGACACACACATTAATTGCAACCACACAAAAAACAAACAAAGCCCAAACCTACTGAAACGCTCTCGAACCGAGAAGCTTTTATTGTTCTTATTCCACTTCGAAAAGATACTAACTTAATCTTCGGAGGCGGAACTCCCACCCCCATCCGGAGTCTCCATTACTTGTGCAGGTACAGGCGTAAGAAGGAAGTCTGCTAGGTGCAGGTACAGGCGTAAGAAGGAAGTCTGCTAGGAAATTGTAACTCTCCCGAAGGACATAAAATACCCCCAAACATCTGGCGCCGTCTGTGGGGAGAGTACTTTCTAGATGACATCTGAGCCTATACTACCTGGTAAAGGCAATCTGCCTACTGGGGAGGTTGAGGTCCATTCGGACCAAGATACAGCCGATAACTATGACTTGGAAGCCTACACTGCTGCGGATGGCTCTTTAAGGACCAAGAACACCCGTTCCAAAGATAAGAGAGAACGGGAAGGGAACCAGGCGGCTCCTAGCAAGCCAACTAGGGGGCCGCTTGGGTTAACCTCTACCGCTGGAGACTCCCCAGTCTCCAGAGATGAGCTCATGAATATGATGATGAGCTTCAAAGGAGAGATCAAAGGCCTTCTGGACTATACAGCCGGCCCCCGTAAGGGTCAGGCGGAAGAAAGGCGTCACGGTAAAAAGACAGCCAAAACAGTAAAGGGTAGAGCATCTACCCCGCATCCGAAGTCAAACATGCCGGCTAGGCTCTTTGATTTCTCAAAGATGCACACTCCTATAGATGGAGTCAGAAAGCCCGTCCGGCACATTCAGCCGGATGGAACCAAGAAAGTCTATTCTGATGCCCGGACGCTCATCCAAGATAAAAAGACTCAGCGATCCGAGTCGGCATCCACATCGACCTTTCGAGACAGCTTCAATGCCACCTCAGGAAGGCACTCGAGAACAAACAATGACAGCCGGACGAGCGAGGTTTCCGCTCGATCCGGCCCCCATATGATCCAACCGGCAGTGCATGGAACACCGTATACGCCCTTTGGATCCCCCTATGCACAGGCAGGTATTTTCGGGGGGCAGCATCAGCTGCCCGTCCAGCCTATGGACTGGCAGCTCCGGCTGCTCAACCTTGGGGAACAGCTAACGACGTTCTCCAGAGAAATCACCGAGATGACCCAGCCGTCTAAAATCAAAAACGTGTTAGTAGGCGCCTACGACGGTACCACCAACCCGGAAGATCACCTTATGGCATACACCAACCTGATGTATTTGCAGGGTTTGGATGACGCCGCATGGTGCCGGTGCTTCCCGGCTACGTTGAAAGGGATTGCTCAACGTTGGTTTGGTAACCTCCCAGCCGGATGCATCAATAATTTCAGGACCTTGGCCTACTGGTTTACGTCCAACTTTTCTATGAACATCCCTGCCAAGAAAACAAGCCTTGATCTAGGGGCAATACAACAGGGAGACAAAGAGGGGCTCCGGTCATATGTCAGGCGGTTTAACCTAATGAGGATCCAAATCCATGGATTGTCTGATGACGTTGCCTATACTGATTTCTTCAAAGGCTTAAAAGATGGATCAACTTTTAAGTTTGACTTGGTTAGGAAGAGGGTCTCCACTCTTCACGAGGCGCTCATGAAGGCGGAGGCCTACATTCAGGCAGTGGAATTGTGTGCTGTTAAACTTCCAACGGATTACAAAAGATCCGATAAAAAAGAGAGTCGGCCTACCCAGTCGGCCAAAAAGGAAGACAAGAGAAAGGGGGTATGGGCGGCAGACTCATCCGGACAACCTTTCCAGAAAAGGAAGAGGTCGGATCCGTATGTGCCAAAGTACGAGTTCAACAAGGACTGTGCCTCTATTCTCAACGAAGTAAAGGACCGGTTGAATCTTGAAAAACCGTCTCCTCTAAGCGCCCGGGATAAAAGCAAATATTGTCTTTTTCACGAGGAAATTGGCCACGACACTGAGGGTTGCTTTAGCCTCAGGCGGCTCTTCGACCGGCTCGCTGATGAGGGGGCTCTCAAATCTTATCTTTCCAAGTCAAGGGGTACTCCTAAACAAGCAAGAGGACCACCCCCAAAGAAGACGGCTACTCAATCGGATACGGATGAGGAAACCATCCTGACAATAGCCGGTGGATTTGCGGGAGGTGGCCCTACCATCCGGGGCACAAAAGACAACATTCGGAAACTGGTCAACTCAGTGGATGAGGGCCAGTCGTCTGAATATTCATTTCCGGAAGTTCACATCTCCGAGAGAGATAGGGGCGAGGTCAGGCGGCCTCATGATGACCTCATAGTCATCGAGTGCAAAATCGCCAATCAAAGAGTTGGCCGGATCTTGATTGATACCGGGAGCTCATCCGACCTCATCAGCTACCGGTGCTTGGAGAAACTCAAGTATAAGCCCAGTAGCATGCTTCCGGCCTCATACCCTCTTGTAGGTTTTGGTGGAGGAGTAGTACATCCGGTGGGCATGATTGATCTACCCATCCGGTTCGGAGAGAAGGGTAAGGGCCGGCATATGGTTGTCAAGTTTCTTGTTGTAGAAGAGCTGACTGCCTACAATCTGATTATTGGCCGTCCAACCCTTAACTTCTCAAAGGCAGTCATCATCCCATCTCTAATGTTGATAAAGTTTGAAAGGGATGATGGCACAGTCGGTTCCTTGAGTGGGGACCAAAAGATGGCGAGAGAGTGCTACAAAGCCAGCCGGTAAAAAGAGGAAGGCGGACCAACTGGCGCCTGTGAAGGAGAAACAATAGCAATCACTGTCCGGGGAGAGGACAAACGTCCTTCGCCCTCAGCCAGCTGGAGAAATAATTGATGTTGTCCTTGAAGACAGCCGGCCAGACAGAACCGTCAAGGTTGGAACGGCTGCGTTTGAAAGTTTGGGATCAGATTTGCTCCTTTTGCTGAAGGAGTTCAAAGATGTGTTTGCCTTTGAAGTAGAAGAGATGCCGGGTGTAAGTTCGGATCTTGCTGTACATAGACTCGCTGTGGATCCTAAGAAGAAGCCGGTCAGGCAAAAGAAACGGAACTATGGCGAGGAAAGGTCCCAGGCGGCAGCAACCGAGGTCAAGAAACTCTTGCATGCTGGATTCATCCGGCAATGTTACTACCCGGATTGGGTAGCCAATGTCGTTCTTGTGAAAAAGCCGAATGGAACCTGGCGGATGTGTGTAGATTACACGGACCTCAACAGGGCTTGTCCAAAGGATAGCTACCCGCTTCCAAAGATAGATCATTTGGTAGATTCTACAGCCGGCCATGCCCTGATGAGTTTCATGGACGCCTATTCCGGCTTCCATCAGATACCCTTGTGGAAGAAAGACCAAGAGAAGACGGCTTTCGTCACAGATCAAGGGCTATATTGCTACACGGTGATGCCGTTTGGGTTGAAGAATGCGCCTGCTACTTTCCAGCGAATGATGAACTCGGTTTTTTATGATCAGATTGGAAGGAACGTGGAGGTGTACATTGATGATATGATTGTCAAATCAAAGTTGCAGGCGAATCATCTAGCCGACCTCCGAGAAACTCTCACCACCCTCAGACGGCATAAAGTCATGTTAAATCCAAAAAAATGCGTCTTTGGAGTTGAGTCCGGGAAGTTTCTTGGATTTATGATTGATTAGAGGGGCATAGAGGCCAATCCGGACAAAGTACAGGCGGTGATTGACATGCAGTCGCCACGTACCGTCAGGGAGGCTCAAAAGCTTACCGGTTGCCTGGCGGCATTGGGGAGATTCCTCAGCCGGTCAGGTGACAAGTGCCTGTATTTCTTTCAAGCAATCAAAAAGAGGTCAAGGTTTGAATGGGGTGAAGAGGCTGAGGCGGCATTTCAACGGCTGAAGCAACACCTGCATTCTTTGCCAAGATTGGTGAGTCCCCTACCCCAGGAGGCTCTCTACATGTACTTGGCCGTCTCGGATCACTCCTTGAGCGCCGTCCTCCTTGCTGAGAGAGACGGCAATCAGCTCCCGGTATACTTTATAAGCCATGTACTCCGGAATGCTGAACTTCGTTATCCCATGATCGAAAAATTTGGTCTGGCTTTGTTCAAAGCAGTCAAGCGGCTGAAACCGTATTTTTTAGCACATCCGGTGACCGTTTACACTGATCAGCCGCTCAAAAGGCCTATGACCACTTTAGAGTCATCCGGAAGAATGATTAAATGGGCTGTGGAAATCCAAAGCTTAGAAATCACTTTCGAACCCAGGCGAGCAGTGAAGGGTCAGGCGTTTGCCGACTTCATCGTTGAAATGACAAGGCCGATACAGCTGGATAAAACTGATCAAGTTTGGAGGGTTTATGTAGACGGGAGCTCTACGCTGAATGGTTGCGGAGCGGGTGTAATTATTCACTCTCCGGAGGGGGACAAATACGAGTATGCTCTAAGATTCAAGTTTCAAGCTTCGAATAATGAAGCTGAATACGAAGCCATGATGGCCGGTATACGCATGTGTAAGGCAGTCGGGGCAAGGAAAGTTGATGCCTGCTCAGATTCCCAACTCATCGTTAGCCAGTACAACGGTGACTACGAGGCCACCCATCCGGTGATGATTATGTATCTACAGGCGGTCAAAGAGGAGGCTGGGGCATTTGATGAATTCAACCTAAGTCAAGTACCCATATCCGAGAATAATCAGGCGGATGCACTATCCAAACTTGCATCCTCCGCCACATGTGATACGCCTAGATCAGTCTTCTGGGAAGTCATGGAAAAGAAAAGCATTGAACATGACCCCATTGGAGTTCTAGATCGAAGCTCCACTTGGATGGACCCCATCCGGAATTACTTGGTAGACGGTACTCTACCGGAAACCTCATCCGAAGCAGCTGCTCTTAAAAGACGAGCATTAAGCTTCGCAATGCACAAAGGTGAACTGTTCCGGAAGGGTTACTTGCAGCCGCTATTCAAGTGTGTTACCCCAGAACGGGGCAAGGAAATACTGGAAGATCTCCACGCCGGCTTCTGTGGATCTCACATTGGCGGGAGGACCCTCGCCAAAAGAACCCGGCGGCAAGGATACTTTTGGCCTACACTAGAGGCGGATGCATTAGATCTGGTGAAAAGATGCGACAAGTGCCAGAGGTTCGGCCGGCTGATAAGGCAGCCGGCAACTGATTTGACAGCTATTCACAGCCCAATTCCCTTTGCAAAATGGGGCATGGATATTTTGGGGCCATACACTCCTGCCCCAGGCGGCAGAAGATACATTTTAGTGGTTGTTGATTACTTCACCAAGTGGGTTGAGGCCGAGGCGGTAAAGGGCATCAAAGCTAAGGATGTCATCTCCTTCATTTGGAGAAATGTCATCACCCGGTTCGGTGTACCAATGTCAATGGTCTTTGATAATGGCCCCCAGTTCGAAACGCCTGTCCTAAAGACTTGGTTGCAAGATCAAGGGATTTCCCACTACTTTGCATCCGTTGGCCGTCCGCAAGCAAACGGTCAAGTTGAAGCTTTCAACAAGCTCATCTCAGGCGGCATAAAGAAAAAGATCGGGAAGGCAGGCGGGCTTTGGGCAGAAGAGTTAACTCACGTTCTTTGGTCCATCAGAACTACTGAGAAGGGGTCAACCGGTGAAACTCCATTCCTTATGGCATATGGCACAGAGGCGGTGCTTCCCATTGAATTATATGAGCCAACACTTCGAATCATGTTGTATGTTGAAGAGGCAAATTGGGAAGCCATGCGCCTGTCTCTGGATACTCTTCCAGAAAGAAGGGGCAACGCCGCCTTGCGTCATGAAATCTACCGCCTTCGAATGACGAGGGCCACAACAAAAGGGTGCTTAAACGCCCCCTCAAAGTTGGAGATTTTGTATTACGGAAGCTTGAAGCAACCGGTAGGGCATACGAGCAAGGGAAACTAACCCCAAACTGGGAGGGACCCTACCGGATTTTTGAAGAAGTTAGAAACGGCACATACCGCCTGGAAACCCCAGACGGAATGCGGCTGCCTCGTACCTGGAATGTAGATAACTTGAAAAAGTACTACTTCTAAGGATTGAAATGTGAAAGCATATAATTTCCATTCATACAATTGTATTTGCACCTGTCTAGTGCAAGAACACAGACGGAAGAACACTTGTTAAAACCACTGCTCCAAAAAGAGCAGTCATCCGGTGACACCCATCCGGGTGAATCACTGGAGAGAACAGCTCCCTTCTGGGTGGAACATTGTTCTAGCGATCCAATAACTCAAACGGCGTTTGTCTAAAACGATTTTGCAGCCGTTAGAAATGATCCTTTGCATCTAGGATTCATCCGGCAAGGACCCAAAAGAGGTCCATCCGGGTGAATCACTAGAGAGAACAGCTCCCTTCTGGGTGGAACATTGTTCTAGCGATCCAATAACTCAACGGCATTTGTCTAAAACAATTTTGCAGCCGTTAGAAATGATCCTTTGCATCTAGCATTCATCCGGCAAGGACCCAAAAGAGGTCCATCCGGAAAAATGAAATTCCTAATGGGCCACCGTAACCACCTAAACGGTTTTACATCCCATCCTATATATAATTGTACCAGACGGGGCAAGGTTAGGTCAGTCACTGACCCCCCATCCGGCTTCCATGAAACGACTGCCAGTCTACTGTTGGGGTAAACAGGTAGCCATTTCAGGGGCATATTGTGGTATCTCTTCTTCATCCGGCATATATAGAACGGCTGAAATACTTGTAAAAATGCATAAATAAAAAAAATACTAATAATAGAGATAGCAAAACCGACTGTCGGTTAATAGATTAATATTAATTTAATTGAAATGTTAGCCGGACCCCTGTCCGGGAAAGATACATCGAAAATACACGGCACGCAGGCCGAAAAAAAAAAAAATAAAAAATATCAATCTTGTTGTTGCTCTTGTTGCTGAGGCTGCTCCAACCCTTGAGCTTGCCCAACCTGAGTCTCAACCTGGTTTCCCATTGGCACCCCATCCGGCTCTGACCCTAACCCCTTCTCAGCCCACTCGTCGAAAGGAGGAGGGGCAGGAGTGCCGAGTACTCGAGCTTCATAAACTTCAGAAGCATACAAGTAACGGAGGTTGAAATAGTCAAAGTCAGAGTCCGGATGGATGAGGCCCCAAGCCAGCTTCATGCGCTCCTCGCAGTCGGCTTCATTCTCTGTAATCAGGCGGCTGAGTTCCTCGTTCAGCTCCTTTTTGTGGGCCGCCTGGATATTAGTGGGTTGGACAGTCAGCTCGCTGTTCTTCTGGCGGAGGTTGGCATTTTCCTTGTCAGCTCCTTCCAGAGCTCTGAGATCAGCCTGGAGGTCCTTGACCTTAAGCTCAAGTTCATCAACTTTCTTCTTGGCCTCATCCCCAGCCAGCACAGCCTCTTTCAGTAATTCCTCCTGTTGCAACTCTCTCTCTTTAGTTGCGAAATCATATTTAATAGTGTGAAATTGACTAACGTCAATTAGGTCAAGGGCACGCTTCTGAGCGTCTCTTACCTCCTCTTGCTTTTTACGCAAGGGGACTCGGAGCCCGTCCACTCTCAGCATCACCTATGGTACCAACCGGAAAAGGAGTTAGAACTAATGATGATAATTACTACTCATCCGGCAAAAGAAGAGCTTGAGACAAGCATAGGGCATTCGGGTTATTTACCTCAGCAAGAAGAGAGTTGATGCGATCCAGGTTAACCTGGTGTACAGCCGGCACCGCCTCCTTTTCAGAACGGGTTAGAGTCTTGACCATTCTCTTGGCGTATTGGTTGTAGTCGGGCCGGCTGGTAGAGTCATCTGCAAAGGAAGGGTTATCTGTCAGATACTGGGCATAGGCGCCGCCTATATTCATGCGGCTGCCAGAGGAGCCCCCAGACTGGCTTGCTTGAGTTTTGACTCTCATATGCCCAAGCGGCCAGGGGGGGTCAAAGGCAGAGGTTTTACCTTGTTCAGGCTGTGGGGTGCCATCCCCCCCAGCCGCATCTGAGCCAGATCCCATCCGGGTCTGGCCCACCGAAGCACTCGGCGTTAGCTGCAGGCTCTTCCCTGCAGTGGTTGGCCTGGCAGGGTCAAACGTCCTCTTTGCAGGACTAGCTGCCAAAGGTGGACCCGGCAGCCTTGGAGCTTTTGAAGCCGGCTGGGGTATCACACCAGCCGGTCTTTTGTGCATGCTTGCTAGTGATTTTGGCATGCCTTGGGTTCCACCCTGAAAATAGTCAAAACAAAGCAATCAGTTAGAAACAAAGGCAACTCATCATATGTCATCCGGTAAGAAATGGAAGAGGTTTTACTCCAGCATTCTTGGCGGCCAGTGCCGCCTTCTTCTCTTCGATTTGCTTCTTTCTCAGCTCAATAGCTGAGAAGGCAGGTGTCTTTTCAGGAGGCACCATTCTTTTAGCTTTACCTGCAAAAAAGGGAAATTCGAGTTAGAGCGTGTACGCATAATCAGGCGTCAGAATACCGGATGGGTTAATGAACCTACTTTTTTTAAACATTGAACTTAGATTGCAAAGGGACAAGAAGGACTCGTCCCTGAACCATTCCGGGAGGGGTACCCAGAACTTTGGGATGATGATTTCACTACCGTCCTCCATCAAATGGGTCATTTTGAGGAAGAGACCCGTCTCCATTATTTGGTCCCAGACCTCAGACGGCACTTTCGGGAGCGCGCATTTTTTGCCCAGCAATGCCGGGTGCTTATTATACCGCCGCAACCGGTGATTTAGGGAAGTGGAAGGAGAAGATACGACATAAAATTTGCTCTTCCAGTTGGTCCACTTTGATGGCTTCTCCAAAGTCATCATGTATTCTTGGTTGGTGGTAAGGGTGTACCAGGCATTCCACCCACCCGGAGCCCGGCTGAGGTAATGCATGTGTGCAAAAGCCTCTCAACTGGGGTTCACCTCCTGCAGCTCACATGCGGCAATGTACCCCAAAATATTGACCCAAGAGTTAAGAGTCAATTGCCATACGCCCAAGTCATACCCCAGCAATATGTCCTTGATGCAGGGGTGAAGGGGGAACCGGAGGCCTGCTTTGAATGCCGCCTCATAACAGCCGAAAAATTCATCGGCATGGTCCAAGTCGTCCGTCCATACGACGGCTGCATTAACAGGCGGGACTCTTATTTCCCAGTCCTTTCCAACTGGTTTCCTTTTAAAAAGAAAGGCAGGAAGGGTTGCAGTAAGGGTGACCACGTCTCTTGCAGACATGGTCATGTCAGTCGGATCCCCCTTAGCCGGCCATTTGTAGGCCTCCTCAACAATAGGCTCAGCCTCCTGTGCAGGGGCTTCAGATTCGGACCCAGACCCTTCTCCAGCAGATTCATCGCCGGATCCTTCGGCATTAGAATCAGAGTCTTCTAATATGCTGTCACCCGGTGTGCTCGGACCACTCGGGGAATCTTGACGAGTCCCCAGGGTTTCTTCCAAGGGAATTTCACCAGACGGTCCTGCCGTCTGGTCCTCGTTTCTGGGATCAGCCGGATCTTCGGCTGCGTCGTCGGACTTGTAATCCGGGTCAACTGCCGTCCATCTTATCCGAGCCATTCTGTCCTGCACATGAACAGAGACGGTCGGATTCGAGGTAGGTGAAGGTTCGCCCAAATACCCCCACACGGCAGTCCCAGTCCTAGACTCAGCCGTGCCTGGTGACCGGCTGACAGCAGTCGTAGGCTGTGCCGAGTGTATAATTGAAGGGTCCATATCCTATCTATGCAACCGGAAAATTAACAAAAAGAATTGAAACAGGGTGCAGACGGTACCTTTGGAGGTTGACATTTGCTGAGTTGATTGCTTGAAACCTTCACAGGCGGAAGTCTCCGAATGTGTTTAAAGCTGAAATATACATAGATCAGACGTATTTGATAGAAACTCATTCAAAAGCTCCCCAAGCGGTGGATTCCCGGATGAGGGTTAGCAGTGATGGACTGGAAATTGCTCAAATGACCCCCATACAGCTAAATGCCGTATGGGGGCTATTTGTATGTTTGAGAAAAAGCTAAAGGCTGCTCAAACAACCCCCATACGGTTAAAAGTCGGATGGGGGCAATTTGAAACAAAGTTTGAGCCAAGGCTGCTCAAACGACCCCCATACGGTTAAATGCCGGATGGGGGCTATTTGTATGTTTGAGAAAAAGCTAAAGGCTGCTCAAACAACCCCCATACGGTTAAAAGCCGGATGGGGGCAATTTAAACAACGTTTGAGAAAAAGCCAAGGCAGCTCAAACGACCCCCATACGGTTAAAAGCCGGATGGGGGCAATTTGAAACAAAGTTTGAGCCAAGGCTGCTCAAACGACCCCCATACGGTTAAATGCCGGATGGGGGCTATTTGTATGTTTGAGAATAAGCTAAAGGCTGCTCAAACAACCCCCATACGGTTAAAAGCCGGATGGGGGCAATTTAAACAACGTTTGAGAAAAAGCCAAGGCTGCTCAAACGACCCCCATACGGTTAAAAGCCGGATGGGGGCAATTTGAAACAAAGTTTGAGCCAAGGCTGCTCAAACGACCCCCATACGGTTAAATGTCGGATGGGGGCTATTTGTATGTTTGAGAAAAAGCTGAAGGCTGCTCAGACGACCCCCATACGGTTAAAAGCCGGATGGGGGCAATTTGAAACAAAGTTTGAGCCAAGGCTGCTCAAACTACCCCCATACGGTTAAATGCCGGATGGGGGCTATTTGAATGATGTTTGAGAAAAAGCCAGGGCTGCTCAAACTACCCCCATACGGTTAAATGCCGGATGGGGGCAATTTGAATGATGTTTGAGAAAAAGCCAAGGCTGCTCAAACTACCCCCATACGGTTAAATGCCGGATGGGGGCAATTTGAATGATGTTTGAGAAAAAGCCAAGGCTGCTCAAACTACCCCCATACGGTTAAATGCCGTATGGGGGCAATTTGAATGATGTTTGAGAAAAAGCCAAGGCTGCTCAAACAACCCCCATACGGTTAAAAGCCGGATGGGGGCAATTTAAACAACGTTTGAGAAAAAGCCAAGGCTGCTCAAACGACCCCCATACGGTTAAAAGCCGGATGGGGGCAATTTGAAACAAAGTTTGAGCCAAGGCTGCTCAAACGACCCCCATACGGTTAAATGCCGGATGGGGGCTATTTGTATGTTTGAGAAAAAGCTGAAGGCTGCTCAGACGACCCCCATACGGTTAAAAGCCGGATGGGGGCAATTTGAAACAAAGTTTGAGCCAAGGCTGCTCAAACTACCCCCATACGGTTAAATGCCGGATGGGGGCTATTTGAATGATGTTTGAGAAAAAGCCAGGGCTGCTCAAACTACCCCCATACGGTTAAATGCCGGATGGGGGCAATTTGAATGATGTTTGAGTAAAAGCCAAGGCTGCTCAAACTACCCCCATACGGTTAAATGCCGGATGGGGGCAATTTGAATGATGTTTGAGAAAAAGCCAAGGCTGCTCAAACTACCCCCATACGGTTAAATGCCGGATGGGGGCAATTTGAATGATGTTTGAGAAAAAGCCAAGGCTGCTCAAACTACCCCCATACGGTTAAATGCCGGATGGGGGCAATTTGAATGATGTTTGAGAAAAAGCCAAGGCTGCTCAAACTACCCCCATACGGTTAAATGCCGGATGGGGGCAATTTGAATGATGTTTGAAAGCAAAGGTTGATCATACCACCCCCTTACGGCTAAAGGCCGGATGGGGTTACTTATGACTAGTCTGAATAAAAACAAAGTTGGCTCAAAGGGGTCCCATGCGGCACAATGCCGGATGGGTGTATATTAAACATCCCAGATGGCAAAACGCCGGATGAGTGGGATTTTTGGACTTGTCCCAAGCCAGCCCCATGCGGCAAAATGACGAATGAGGGCATTTTACAACTAGGGAAATATTTCAAAAACCTCACACGGGAAATCCCGGATGAGGTAGGGGTAATTCAGAAATTTTGGACAAAATATACCCAGGCGGCAAAATGCCGAGTGAGGTCCTTAATCTAGGGGCAAAAAGAGGGAAAAAGCAGACGGTACCTTACTAAATCCGCACTCAGCCGGAAGGCAGATGTCAAGTTCTTGCGAAAACCGGATGCTCGAAAGTCTTGAAAGAAGCAGCCGGTATCAGAGCTTCTTAGGAAATTTTTGAAAATAAAAAGTGCGGAGGAAAGAGGTAGCCACCCTACTTATAGAAAGAGGCAGAAGGCGAACAGTCACCTTCTGCACGAAAATTTGAAATTCAAAAGAGGGGGGAAGCAGACGAACCGTCACTTACCCCATGCACCCTACGTCTGTCACAGATGACACGTGAGTTTGCCACATCTCACCTGTGAGGGGCAGATGTTTAGGGTGAAAATACCTTAAGACACGTGGCCCAATAAAGGCTTGACACGTTTCAATCTTTCAACGGTCTGCAAAGGCCCAATCCCTTTGCGACACGTGTCCCTTATACCCTAATTGAGGTACAGTTCTCCCTTACTATAAATAGTAAGGGTAGACCTCATTTATGAAGGACACACACATTAATTGCAACCACACAAAAAACAAACAAAGCCCAAACCTACTGAAACGCTCTCGAACCGAGAAGCTTTTATTGTTCTTATTCCACTTCGAAAAGATACTAACTTAATCTTCGGAGGCGGAACTCCCACCCCCATCCGGAGTCTCCGTTACTTGTGCAGGTACAGGCGTAAGAAGGAAGTCTGCTAGGTGCAGGTACAGGCGTAAGAAGGAAGTCTGCTAGGAAATTGTAACTCTCCCGAAGGACATAAAATACCCCCAAACAACTTTAATTCTATTCATATAGCTTTGAAGAATGATTTTGACTTTCATTTGATTCATTAAGCTTTGTTTTGAAATGTGTTTGACTTTCATTCGATTCAATTAGCTTTTAAGAATGCATTTGACTTTCATTTGATTCAAAAAGGTTTGTTTGAATGTGTTTGACTTTCATTTGATTCAATTAGCTTTGAAGAACGCATTTGAATTTCATTTTATTCAAAAAGCTTTGTATGAATGCTTTTGACTTTCATTAGTTTCAATTAGCTTTGAAGAATGCATTTAACTTTCATTTGGTTCAAAAATCTTTGTTTGAATGTGTTAGACTTTTATTTGATTCAATTAGCTTTGAAAAATGCATTTAAATTTCATTTGATTCAAAAAGCTTTGTTTGAATGTGTTTGACTTTCATTCGATTCAATTAGCTTTTAAGAATGCATTTGACTTTCATTTGATTCGAAAAGTTTTGTTTGAATGTATTTGACTTTCATTTGATTCAATGATCTTTGAAAAATGCATTTGAATTTCATTTGATTCATTAAGCTTTGTTTGAATGCTTTTGACTTTCATTTGATTCGAAAAGTTTTGTTTGAATGTGTTTGACTTTCATTTGATTCAATTAGCTTTAAAGAATGCATTTAACTTTCATTTGTTTGAATGTGTTTCACTTTCATATGATTCAATTTGCATTGTTGAATGCATTTGATTCAAAAGCTATATTAGAATGTGTTTGACTTTTATTCTATTCAATTAGCTTTCAAGAATGTATTTGACTTTCATTTGGATCAAAAAGCTTTGCTTGAATGCATTTTCCTTTATTTGATTCAAAAGCTATATTTAAATGTGTTTGACTTTCTTTCTATTCAATTAGCTTTGAAGAAAGCATTTGACTTTCATTTGGTTCAAAAAGCTTTGTTTGAATGTGTTTGACTTTCATTTGATTCAATTAACTTTGAAGAATACATTTGAATTTCATTTTATTCAAAAAGCTTTGTATGAATTTGTTTGACTTTCATTCTATTTAATTAGCTTTGAAGAATGCATTTGACTTTCATTTTATTCAAGAACCTTTGTTTCAATGTGTTTGACTTTCATTTGTTTCAATTAGCTTTGAAAAATGCATTTGACTTTCATTTGGTTCAAAAATCTTTGTTTGAATGTGTTAGACTTTCATTTGATTCAATTAGCTTTGAAAAATGCATTTGAATTTCATTTGATTCAAAAAGCTTTGTTTGAATGTGTTTGACTTTCACTTGTTTCTATTAGCTTTGAAGAATGCATTTGACTTTCATTTGATTAGAAAAGTTTTGTTTGAATGTGATTGACTTTGATTTAATTAAATTAGGTTTCAAGAATGCATTTTACTTTCATTTGACTCAAAAAGCTTTGTTTGAATGTGTTTGATTTTCATTCGATCTAATTAGCTTTTAAGAATGCATTTGACTTTCATTTGTTTCAAAAAGGTTTGTTTGAATGTGTTTGACTTTCATTAGTTTCAATTAGCTTTGAAAAATGCATTTGACTTTCATTTGGTTCAAAAAATTTTGTTTGAATGTGTTTAACTTTCATTTTATTCAATTAGCTTTAAAGAATGCATTTTAATTTCATTTGATTCAAAAAGCTTTGTTTAAATGTGTTTGACTTTCATTATATTCAATTAGCTTTGAAGAATGCATTTGGCTTTCATTTGATTTAAAAAGCTTTGTTTGAATGTATTTGACTTTCATTTGGATCAATTAGCTTTGAAGAATGCATTGACTTTCATTTGATTCAAAAAGCTTTGTTTGAATGTGTTTGACTTTAATTCTATTCATTTAGCTTTGAAGAATGATTTTGACTTTCATTTGATTAATTAAGCTTTGTTTTGAATGTGTTTGACTTTCATTCGATTCAATTAGCTTTTAAGAATGCATTTGACTTTCATTTGATTCAAAAAGGTTTGTTTGAATGTGTTTGACTTTCATTTGATTCAATTAGCTTTGAACAACGCATTTGAATTTCATTTTATTCAAAAAGCTTTGTATGAATGCGTTTGACTTTCATTAGTTTCAATTAGCTTTGAAGAATGCATTTGAGTTTAATTTGGTTCAAAAATCTTTGTTTCAATGTGTTAGACTTTTATTTGATTTAATTAGCTTTGAAAAATGCATTTAAATTTCATTTAATTCACAAAGCTTTGTTTGAATGTGTTTGACTTTCATTCGATTCAATTAGCTTTTAAGAATGCATTTGACTTTCATTTGATTCATTAAGCTTTGTTTGAATGTCTTTGACTTTCATTCGATTCAATTAGCTTTTAAGACTACGTTTGACTTTCATTTGATTCAAAAAGGTTTGTATGAATGTATTTGACTTTCATTAGTTTCAATTAGATTTGAAGAATGCATTTGACTTTCATTTGGTTCAAAAAGCTTTGTGTGAATGTGTTTGACTTTCACTTGGATCAATTAGCTTTGAAGAATGCATTGACTTTCATTTGATTTAAAAAGCTTTGTTTGAATGTGTTTGACTTTAATTCTATTCATATAGCTTTGAAGAATGATTTTGACTTTCATTTGATTCATTAAGCTTTGTTTTGAAATGTGTTTGACTTTCATTCGATTCAATTAGCTTTTAAGAATGCATTTGACTTTCATTTGATTCAAAAAGGTTTGTTTGAATGTGTTTGACTTTCATTTGATTCAATTAGCTTTGAAGAACGCATTTGAATTTCATTTTATTCAAAAAGCTTTGTATGAATGCTTTTGACTTTCATTAGTTTCAATTAGCTTTGAAGAATGCATTTAACTTTCATTTGGTTCAAAAATCTTTGTTTGAATGTGTTAGACTTTTATTTGATTCAATTAGCTTTGAAAAATGCATTTAAATTTCATTTGATTCAAAAAGCTTTGTTTGAATGTGTTTGACTTTCATTCGATTCAATTAGCTTTTAAGAATGCATTTGACTTTCATTTGATTCGAAAAGTTTTGTTTGAATGTATTTGACTTTCATTTGATTCAATGAGCTTTGAAAAATGCATTTGAATTTCATTTGATTCATTAAGCTTTGTTTGAATGCTTTTGACTTTCATTTGATTCGAAAAGTTTTGTTTGAATGTGTTTGACTTTCATTTGATTCAATTAGCTTTAAAGAATGCATTTAACTTTCATTTGTTTGAATGTGTTTCACTTTCATATGATTCAATTTGCATTGTTGAATGCATTTGATTCAAAAGCTATATTAGAATGTGTTTGACTTTTATTCTATTCAATTAGCTTTCAAGAATGTATTTGACTTTCATTTGGATCAAAAAGCTTTGCTTGAATGTGTTTGACTTTCATTTGGTTCAATTAGCATTGTTGAATGCATTTTCCTTTATTTGATTCAAAAGCTATATTTAAATGTGTTTGACTTTCTTTCTATTCAATTAGCTTTGAAGAATGCATTTGACTTTCATTTGGTTCAAAAAGCTTTGTTTGAATGTGTTTGACTTTCATTTGATTCAATTAACTTTGAAGAATACATTTGAATTTCATTTTATTCAAAAAGCTTTGTATGAATTTGTTTGACTTTCATTCTATTCAATTAGCTTTGAAGAATGCATTTGACTTTCATTTTATTCAAGAACCTTTGTCTGAATGTGTTTGACTTTCATTTGTTTCAATTAGCTTTGAAAAATGCATTTGACTTTCATTTGGTTCAAAAATCTTCGTTTGAATGTGTTAGACTTTCATTTGATTCAATTAGCTTTGAAAAATGCATTTGAATTTCATTTGATTCAAAAAGCTTTGTTTGAATGTGTTTGACTTTCACTTGTTTCTATTAGCTTTGAAGAATGCATTTGACTTCCATTTGATTAGAAAAGTTTTGTTTGAATGTGATTGACTTTGATTTAATTAAATTAGGTTTCAAGAATGCATTTTACTTTCATTTGACTCAAAAAGCTTTGTTTGAATGTGTTTGATTTTCATTCGATCTAATTAGCTTTTAAGAATGCATTTGACTTTCATTTGTTTCAAAAAGGTTTGTTTGAATGTGTTTGACTTTCATTAGTTTCAATTAGCTTTGAAGAATGCATTTGACTTTCATTTGATTCAAAAAGCTTTGTTTGAATGTGTTTGACTTTAATTCTATTCATTTAGCTTTGAAGAATGAATTTTGACTTTCATTTGATTAATTAAGCTTTGTTTTGAATGTGTTTGACTTTCATTTGGATCAATTAGCTTTGAAGAATGCATTAACTTTTCATTTGATTCAAAAAGCTTTGTTTGAATGTGTTTGACTTTAATTCTATTCATTTAGCTTTGAAGAATGATTTTGACTTTCATTTGATTAATTAAGCTTTGTTTTGAATGTGTTTGACTTTCATTCGATTCAATTAGCTTTTAAGAATGCATTTGACTTTCATTTGATTCAAAAAGGTTTGTTTGAATGTGTTTGACTTTCATTTGATTCAATTAGCTTTGAACAACGCATTTGAATTTCATTTTATTCAAAAAGCTTTGTATGAATGCGTTTGACTTTCATTAGTTTCAATTAGCTTTGAAGAATGCATTTGAGTTTAATTTGGTTCAAAAATCTTTGTTTGAATGTGTTAGACTTTTATTTGATTCAATTAGCTTTGAGAAATGCATTTAAATTTCATTTAATTCACAAAGCTTTGTTTGAATGTGTTTGACTTTCATTCGATTCAATTAGCTTTTAAGAATGCATTTGACTTTCATTTGATTCGAAAAGTTTCGTTTGAATGTGTTTGATTTTCATTTGATTCAATTAGCTTTGAAGAATGCATTTGACTTTCATTTGATTCATTAAGTTTTGTTTGAATGTGTTTGACTTTCATTCTATTCAATTTGCTTTGAAGAATGCATTTGACTTTCATTTGAGTCAAAAAGCTTTGTTTGAATGTGTTTGACTTTCATTTGGATCAATTAGCTTTGAAGAATGCATTTGACTTTCATTTGGTTCAAAAAGCTTTGTTTGAATGTGCTGGACTTTTATTCTATTCAATTAGGTTTGAAGAATGCAATTGACTTTCATTTGATTTATTAAGCTTTGGTTGAATTTGTTTAACTTTTATTCGATTCAATTAGCTTTTAAGACTGCATTTGACTTTCATTTGATTTAAAAAGGTTTGTTTGAATGTATTTGACTTTCATTAGTTTCAATTAGCTTTGAAGAATGCATTTGACTTTCATTTGGTTCAAAAATCTTTGTTTGAATGTGTTTGACTTTCATTTTATTCAATTAGCTTTGAAAAATGCATTTGAATTTCATTTGATTCATTAAGCTTTGTTTGAATGCATTTGACTTTCATTTGATTCGAAAAGTTTTGTTTGAATGTGTTTGACTTTCATTTGATTCAATTAGCTTTAAAGAATGCATTTAATTTTCATTTGGTTGAAAAAGTTTTGTTTGAATGTGTTTCACTTTCATATGATTCAATTTGCATTGTTGAATGCATTTGCCTTTCATTTGATTCAAAAGCTATATTAGAATGTGTTTGACTTTCATTTTATTCAATTAGCTTTGAAGAATGCATTTGACTTTCATTTGATTCAAAAAGCGTTCTTTGAATTGTCTTTAAGTTTTATTCTATTCAATTAGCTTTCAAGAATGCATTTGACTTTCATTTGGATCAAAAAGCTTTGTTTGAATGTTTTTGACTTTCATTTGTTTCAATTAGCTTTGAAGAATTCATTTGAATTTTATTTGATTCAAAAAGCTTTGTTTGAATGTGTTTGACTTTCATTCTATTCAATTAGCTTTGAAGAATGCATTTGACTTTCATTTGGTTCAAAAAGCTTTGTTTGAATGTGATTGACTTTCATTTGTTTCAATTAACTTTGAAGAATGCATTTGAATTTCATTTTATTCAAAAAGCTTTGTATGAATTTGTTTGACTTTCATTCTATTCAATTAGCTTTGAAGAATGCATTTGACTTTCATTTTATTCAAGAACCTTTGTTTGAATGTGTTTGACTTTCATTTGTTTCAATTAGCTTTGAAGAATGCATTTGACTTTCATTTGGTTCAAAAATCTTTGTTTGAATGTGTTAGACTTTCATTTGATTCAATTAGCTTTGAAAAATGCATTTGAATTTCATTTGATTCAAAAAGCTTTGTTTGAATGTGTTTGACTTTCATTTGTTTCAATTAGCTTTGAAGAATGCATTTGACTTTCATTTGATTAGAAAAGTTTTGTTTGAATGTGATTGACTTTCATTTGATTAAATTAGGTTTCAAGAATGCATTTTACTTTCATTTGACTCAAAAAGCTTTGTTTGAATGTGTTTGATTTTCATTCGATCTAATTAGCTTTTAAGAATGCATTTGACTTTCATTTGTTTCAAAAAGGTTTGTTTGAATGTGTTTGACTTTCATTAGTTTAAAAAACTTGTTTCCAAATGATCGGGAATGTGTGTTGAGAAGGTTTAGGGGAACTCTCACCCTTAACTTGAGGATATAACAGTGAGGAACACTCACTCACGTGTAGTGATTAGGGAACTCTCACCTAGTCGACAACTACCAGTTTAAGTTTTAGGAACTCTCACTAAAACACAAACTCTTCAAATTGAGGTAACTCTCAAATTTGGAAAATAAACTTGACTAGCACAAGCCAAATTCGGATTATACACTCGTGTGTTTTTCGCAAATTTCTGGAATGTCTTTCATTGATCATTAGCATGCTATTTATAGCTTTTAGTACATCATTTAATTGCCACTACACTTAGCTAAAACAAGCAATAAATCAGAAATAACAAAGCTGAAAATAAGGGTAGATTAAGTGGCTCATAACCATCCAAAATAATCCCCATTACAACTAATTATTGCTCTAATTAAGGGAGCTTAAAACAAGGGAAGAATAACTCCCAAAACGTTCAGCAAATTGACTCCAAAATGCTGTCCAAATTCGTCCTCCAAATTAGCCTTGAAATGCGCCTTTGTAACCTCCCAATTAAGCCTTCATTCAAGCTCCTTTTTTACGAAATTAAGCCAGCTTGAAACTCTCCTTAAAGTATGCATTAAATCATCCTACATTCCCCCATTATTGAGGTAATTAGTCACGCTCAATATGGTGCAACCATTTGAGGAATTATATGGACCGTGAACGCCAAAATCCATAGGAGTAGCATCGAAGAAAGACTTGGACAAAATCAATTCCCTAACGTTCAACTCTTGGACTGGAATATTTGAACCTTGACCACTTTGGTCATCCTCCCCTTCTTCAAAGGGAATTGCCCTCAATTCTTCATCATTATAGTACGGTGCTAGATCCCCCACATTGAATGTGCTTGAGACGCCATACTTTCCTCCCAAATCTACCTTGTAGGCATTGTCATTGATCTTTTCCACTATCTCAAATGGACCCTCGGCTCGTGGCATGAGCTTGTTCTTCCTTTGATTGGGAAACCTTTCCTCTCTCATGTAGATCCACACTAAGTCACCAACTTCAAAACTTCTCACGTTTTTGACTCTCTTGTTGGCTTGCTTCTTATAGATTTCATTAGCCTTCTCGATGTTCTTCCTTACTTCCTTGTGGATTTTCACCATGAACTTGGCTTGTTCCTTGGCACCTCCATGCACGAACTTGTCTCGAGGCAACGCTATGAGATCAATTGGAACATAAGGATTAGAACCATAGACTACTTCAAAAGGAGAATACTTTGTAGTAGCGCTAGGAGTTCTATTGTAAGCAAACTCGGCATGAGCGAGTTTGACATCCCAATCTTTGGTGCTCTTACTAACCAAGGTCCTAAGCAAAGAACCTAGTACCCTATTCACCACCTCGGTTTGGCCATCGGTTTGGGGGTGATGTGAGGTAGAAAACAGCAACTTGGTTCCCATAAGACGCCACAAGGACTTCCAAAAATGACTTTGGAACTTTGTATCTCGATTTGAAACAATGGTGCGTGGGATTCCAAGGAAACGAACAACCCCATCAAAATATAATTTCGCCACCTTCGTAGCATCCTCGGTTTTATGACAAGGGACAAAGTGAGCCATCTTTGAAAAACGATCAACTACCACCATGATTGAGTCCTTACCTCTTTGAGTTCTAGGTAAAGCCACAATGAAATCCATGCTTATGTCTTCCCAAGGTCTCTCCGGAATCGGCAATGGCTTGTAAAGACCTTTGTGAAACACCATCTTTGCCCTTTGACAAGTAGAGCAACGCGCTAAAACACGGTGAACAGTAGATAGCATTTAGGCCAATAAAAGTGAGCTTGAAGAAGCTCCATAGTCTTTTGAACTCCGAAATGGCCTGCTAGACCTCCTCCATGCGCTTCATGAATCAACAAGCTTCGAATTGGACATTTAGGAATGCATAACCTATTTCCCTTAAAAAGAAAATCATTTTGTAGGGAAAATAATTCATAACTACCATTCACGCATTTCTCCAAAATGACCTTGAAATCATCATCTTCCTTGTAGTATTCCTTGATTAATTCAAACCCAAGGACTTTCGCCTCAACGACTCCAAGTAAAGTATGCCTTCGAGATAAGGCATCCGCAACAACATTTGCCTTTCCACTCTTGTACTTTGATGAAAAGTTAAATGTTTGCAAGAATTCCACCCACTTTGCATGTCTCGAATTCAACTTCTTTTGGCCATGGATGAACCTCAAAGATTCATGGTCAGAATGAAGTATGAAGGGTTGTGGTCTCAGGTAGTGCGACCAATGATTCAAAGCTCGCACCATTGCATAGAACTCCTTATCATAGGTGGAATAATTCAGCTTGCCTTGGCTCAAATTCTCACTAAAGTAGGCAATAGGACGCCCTTCTTGAATCAACACGGCACCAATCCCCTTTCAGCTTGCATCAGACTCAACTTCAAATGGTTTTGAAAAATCTGGAAGTGCTAGGATGGGTGTATTGCACATTTTTTCTTTGATCACTTCAAATGCCTTTTGAGCTTGAGGAGTCCACTCAAATGAGCCCTTCTTTGTGCACTCGGTGATAGGGGTCATGAGAGTGCTGAAATTACGAATGAACCTCCTATAAAAGGAAGCTAATCCATGGAAAGAACGGACCTCCGTGAGTGTCTTTGGACTAGGCCATGATTGAATAGCCTCAATCTTGCTAGGATCAACTTTCACACCTTCTCCTGAAACAATGTAACCAAGAAAAGTGACCTCATATAGCATAAAATTACATTTTTCAAGTTTTCCATACAATTTTTGTTCTCTCAAAACCGTGAAAACTTTAAATAAATGTATCAAATGTTCGTCCCCATTTTTGCTATAAACAAGGATATCATCAAGGTACACCACCACGAATTTGCCAAGGAAAGGCCGTAACACCTCGTTCATCAACCTCATGAAAGTGCTAGGTGCGTTGGTGAGTCCAAATGGCATTACGAGCCACTCATACAAGCCGTGCTTGGTTTTGAAAGCGGTCTTCCATTCATCTCCTTCTCTCATCCGAATTTGATGATAACCACTTCTCAAATCAACTTTTGATTACCACTTCGAGCCACTCAGTTCATCAAGCATGTCATCTAGTCTTGGAATTGGAAACCTATACTTGATAGTAATATTGTTAACAGCCCTACTATCAATACACATACGCCATGTACCATCCTTTTTAGGGACCAAAAGAGCAGGAACAGCACACGGACTCATAGATTCACGTACATACCCCATACTCATCAACTCCTCAATTTGTCGTTGCAATTCCTTAGTTTCCAAGGGATTACACCTATAGGCCGGTTTGTTAGGCAAAGGAGCACCAGGAATGAGGTCAATTTGATGTTCAATTCCCCTCAAAGGTGGTAAGTCTTTAGGTAACTCATCAGGAAAAACATCCTCAAAATCCTTAATCAATTGAGCCAATTTGGGGTTTTGACTCACAAAATTTTCGTGGACCTCTTTAGAGTACAACAAGTATAATTCCTCCTCACCATCAATTTCCCTTTCAAATTCCTTAAGGGTAAGCAATGACACCTCCTTTAATTGTTTAGGATTTTGTGAAAACCGCGGGGGTGGTAAGGGGTGCAATTTTTTTTGTTTTCCTTGGTGAGTTATAGTGTAAGTGTTATGGTACCCATCATGTTGAGATTTTCGATCAGTTTGCCAAGGTCTACCAAGCAAAATGTGACAAACATCCATAGACACAACATCACACAGTTGAGTATCATGATAAGACCCAATAGAAAAACTAACCATGCATTGTTTCCTAACCCCTGTGCTAGAATTAGAGTCCAACCAACTCAGCTTATAAGGATGTGGGTGATTTGTAGTTGTAAGACCAAGTCTAGCTATCAAGGTTTTGGAAACTGTGTTTGCCTCACTACCACCATCAACAATTAAATCACATACCTCGTCTTTAATCTTGCCCTTTGTAATGAAAATATGTTGCCTTTGCGGTGCTACGGGTTCCTCAACGCGAGCTTGCAACGCCCTTCTCACAACCAGATTTGTTTTGGGCTCTTCTTCGGGGAAACATTGCTCTTCCTCCTCGTCCCCTTCAGTAGAATTCACGTCCTCCACTTCTTCAACCTCGAAATCCTCCCAATTGATAGTTTGGTTAGCAATAAGCTTTACCTCTTGTATGGTCAAAGCTCTGGAATTTGGACAATCCTTCTTAAAATGGCCCCTTCCTCCGCACTTGTAACAAACAATGTCACTCATTTTGAACTCTTTCTTGTCCTTCTTAGGTGGATCGTTGGCTTTGACAAAAGAAGAACCATCCTTGACAGGGAAGGTTGGTCTTCGTGCCGTTTGAGGGGTGACAATCGGCTTCTTCTTCTTCCTTTTTGAATCAAACTTGATCACAAATTTGCAAGCTTCAGCAAAGGTTAAATTGGTGTAACCTTCAAGTTTGTCTTGCAACTCTTGATCCAACCCAGCCACGAAAAGTCCCATCTTGAGTTCTTCATTCTCCGTGATTTCACACACGATAGAAAGTCTGTCAAACTCTTTGATGTAGTCCTCAGCCGATTCTCCATTTTGTTGCAAAGTGCTCCACTTCACATATTGACTTTGCTTGAAATTGTGAGGAATAAAACGATCCCTCATCCTTTTCTTCAACTTGCTCCAAGTAGAAATGGACGCCTTACCCCTAAGAGTACGCCCCCTTTGCTCTCCTTGTAGCCAGTTATCTCCATAGCCTTTCAACTTCACCTTGGCTATCTTGTATTTTTGGAACTCCTCTTGAATGTCCTTGTAATCGAAATACCTCTCCAAGGATTTCTCCCATTCCAAGTACTTTTCTGGATCAAGTGTCCCATCAAAGGCAGGGACGTCCACTTTGAGACTCCTATCTTCCCTCCTAGGTGGAGGGTCTTTGCCTTGATCTCTCCTATCACGCTCGTTCATGAGCCTTGCCATTAAGGCAGCAAGGTTCCCTTGTAGATTGGCGTTGGTCTCGGCCAACCTCTCTTGACTAGCAATGGATCGATTAAGAGCTTCCAAAGTTGTCCTCAAGTCTTGATTTTCTCCCATGGTATGTAGGTATTCGACCCCTTTGGAAGAATTTAAGAAAACTCCACCCCCTACTTGACGCGCCAAAAAATGTGTAAGCAAGTTGAGAAACTTGTTTCCAAATGATCGGGAATGTGTGTTGTGTTTATTTGAATTAGAAGTAGCAATGTGGGGTAACTAAGAAGGATTAGGGGAACTCTCACCCTTAACCTTGAGGATATAACAATGAGGAACACTCACTCACTTGTTTGGGCGTAGTAGTGATTAGGGAACTCTCACCTATTCGACAACTACAAGTTTAAGTCTTAGGTACTCTCACTAAAACATAAACTCTTCAAATTGAGATAACTCTCAAGTTTGGAAAATCAAACCTGACTAGCACAAGTCAAATTTAGATCATACACTCGTGTGTTTCTTGGAAATTTCTGGAATCCCTATCATTGATCATTAGCATGCTATTTATAGCTTTAGTACATCATTTACTTGCCACTACACTTAGCTAAAACAAGCAACAAATCAGAAATAACAAAACTGAAAATAAGGGTAGATTAAGTGGCTCATAACCGTCCAACTTAATCCCTATTACAACTAATTATTACTCTAATTAAGAAAGCTTATAACAAGGGAAGAATAACTCCCAAAACGTTCAGCAAATTGACTCCAACATGCTGTCCAAATTCGTCCTCCAAAGCAGCCTTGAAATGCGCCTTTGTAACCCCCTCATTTAAGCCTTCATTCAAGCTCCTTTATTACGAAGATAAACCAGCTTGAAACCCTCCATAAGGTCTGCATTGAATCCGTCTACATTCCCCCACTATCAACGTAATTAGTCACGCTCAATATGGTGCAACCAGTTGAGGAATTATATGGACCGTGCACACCAAAATCCGTAGGAGTCGCATCGAAGAAAGTCTTGGACAAAATCAATTCCCTAACGTTCAAATCTTGGACTGGAATATCCGAACCTTAGCCACTTTGGTCAGAATATGTTTGACTTTCATTATTTTCAATTAGCTTTGAAGAATGCATTTGACTTTCATTTGGTTCAAAAAACTTTGTTTGAATTTGTATGACTTTCATTTTATTCAATTAGCTTTAAAGAATGCATTTTAATTTCATTTGATTCAAAAAGCTTTGTTTGAATGTGTTTGACTTTCATTATATTCAATTAGCTTTGAATAATGCATTTGACTTTCATTTGATTTAAAAAGCATTGTTTGAATGTATTTGACTTTCATTTGGATCAATTACCTTTGAAGTATGCATTTGACTTTCATTTGATTCAAAAGCTTTTTTTGAATGTGTTTGACTTTCATTTGTTTCAATTAGCTTTGAAGAATGCATTTGACTTTCATTTGGTTCAAAAAACTTTGTTTGAATGTGTTTGAATTTCATTTTATTCAATTAGCTTTAAAGAATGCATTTTAATTTCATTTGATTCAAAAAGCTTTGTTTGAATGTGTTTGACTTTCATTATATTCAATTAGCTTTGAAGAATGCATTTGACTTTCATTTGATTTAATAAGCTTTGTTTGAATGTATTTGACTTTCATTTGGATCAATTAGCTTTGAAGAATGCATTGACTTTCATTTGATTCAAAAAGCTTTGTTTGAATGTGTTTGACTTTAACTCTATTCATATAGCTTTGAAGAATGATTTTGACTTTCATTTGATTCATTAAGCTTTGTTTTGAATGTGTTTGACTTTCATTCGATTCAATTAGCTTTTAAGAATGCATTTGACTTTCATTTGATTCAAAAAGGTTTGTTTGAATGTGTTTGACTTTCATTTGATTCAATTAGCTTTGAAGAATGCATTTGACTTTCATTTGATTCAAAAGCTTTTTTTGAATGTGTTTGACTTTCATTTGTTTCAATTAGCTTTGAAGAATGCATTTGACTTTCATTTGGTTCAAAAAACTTTGTTTGACTGTGTTTGAATTTCATTTTATTCAATTAGCTTTAAAGAATGCATTTTAATTTCATTTGATTCAAAAAGCTTTGTTTGAATGTGTTTGACTTTCATTATATTCAATTAGCTTTGAAGAATGCATTTGACTTTCATTTGATTTAAAAAGCTTTGTTTGAATGTATTTGACTTTCATTTGGATCAATTAGCTTTGAAGAATGCATTGACTTTCATTTGATTCAAAAAGCTTTGTTTGAATGTGTTTGACTTTAACTCTATTCATATAGCTTTGAAGAATGATTTTGACTTTCATTTGATTCATTAAGCTTTGTTTTGAATGTGTTTGACTTTCATTCGATTCAATTAGCTTTTAAGAATGCATTTGACTTTCATTTGATTCAAAAAGGTTTGTTTGAATGTGTTTGACTTTCATTTGATTCAATTAGCTTTGAAGAATGCATTTGAATTTCATTTTATTCAAAAAGCTTTGTATGAATGCGTTTGACTTTCATTAGTTTCAATTAGCTTTGAAGAATGCAATTGACTTTCATTTGATTCATTAAGCTTTGTTTGAATGTGTTTGACTTTCATTCGATTCAATTAGCTTTTAAGACTGCATTTGACTTTCATTTGATTCAAAAAACTTTGTTTGAATGTATTTGACTTTCATTTTTCAATTAGCTTTGAAGAATGAATTCATTTAAAAAGCTTTGTGTGAATGTGTTTGACTTTCATTTGATTCAATTAAAGCTTTAAATTTCAATTGATTTTTGAATGTGTTTGACTTTCATTCGATTCAATTAGCTTTTAAGAATGCATTTGACTTTCATTTGATTCAAAAAGGTTTGTTTGAATGTGTTTGACTTTCATTTGATTCAATTAGCTTTGAAGAACGCATTTGAATTTCATTTTATTCAAAAAGCTTTGTATGAATGCTTTTGACTTTCATTAGTTTCAATTAGCTTTGAAGAATGCATTTAACTTTCATTTGGGTCAAAAATCTTTGTTTGAATGTGTTTGACTTTCATTCGATTCAATTAGCTTTTAAGAATGCATTTGACTTTCATTTGATTCAAGAAGGTTTGTTTGAATGTGTTTGACTTTTATTATTTTCAATTAGCTTTGAAGAATGCATTTGACTTTCATTTGGTTCAAAAAACTTTGTTTGAATTTATATGACTTTCATTTTATTCAATTAGCTTTATAGAATGCATTTTAATTTCATTTGATTCAAAAAGCTTTGTTTGAATGTGTTTGACTTTCATTATATTCAATTAGCTTTGAATAATGCATTTGACTTTCATTTGATTTAAAAAGCATTGTTTGAATGTATTTGACTTTCATTTGGATCAATTACCTTTGAAGTATGCATTTGACTTTCATTTGATTCAAAAAGCTTTGTTTGAATGTGTTTGACTTTCATTTGTTTCAATTAGCTTTGAAGAATGCATTTGACTTTCATTTGATTAGAAAAGTTTTGTTTGAATGTGATTGACTTTCATTTGATTAAATTAGGTTTGAAGAATGCATTTTACTTTCATTTGACTCAAAAAGCTTTGTTTGAATGTGTTTGATTTTCATTCGATCTAATTAGCTTTTAAGAATGCATTTGACTTTCATTTATTTCAAAAAGGTTTGTTTGAATGTGTTTCACTTTCATTAGTTTCAATTAGCTTTGAAGAATGCATTTGACTTTCATTTGGTTCAAAAAACTTTGTTTGAATGTGTTTGACTTTCATTTTATTCAATTAGCTTTAAAGAATGCATTTTAATTTCATTTGATTCAAAAAGCTTTGTTTGAATGTGTTTGACTTTCATTATATTCAATTAGCTTTGAAGAATGCATTTGACTTTCATTTGATTTAAAAAGCTTTGTTTGAATGTATTTGACTTTCATTTGGATCAATTAGCTTTGAAGAATGCATTGACTTTCATTTGATTCAAAAAGCTTTGTTTGAATGTGTTTGACTTTAATTCTATTCATATAGCTTTGAAGAATGATTTTGACTTTCATTTGATTCATTAAGCTTTGTTTTGAATGTGTTTGACTTTCATTCGATTCAATTAGCTTTTAAGAATGCATTTGACTTTCATTTGATTCAAAAAGGTTTGTATGAATGTATTTGACTTTCATTAGTTTCAATTAGCTTTGAAGAATGAATTTGACTTTCATTTGGTTTAAAAAGCTTTGTGTGAATGTGTTTGACTTTCATTTGATTCAATTAGCTTTGAAAAATGCATTTAAATTTCAATTGATTCAAAAAGCTTTGTTTGAATGTGTTTGACTTTCATTATATTCAATTAGCTTTGAAGAATGCATTTGACTTTCATTTGATTTAAAAAGCTTTGTTTGAATGTATTTGACTTTCATTTGGATCAATTAGCTTTGAAGAATGCATTGACTTTCATTTGATTCAAAAAGCTTTGTTTGAATGTGTTTGACTTTAATTCTATTCATATAGCTTTGAAGAATGATTTTGACTTTCATTTGATTCATTAAGCTTTGTTTTGAATGTGTTTGACTTTCATTCGATTCAATTAGCTTTTAAGAATGCATTTGACTTTCATTTGATTCAAAAAGGTTTGTTTGAATGTGTTTGACTTTCATTTGATTCAATTAGCTTTGAAGAATGCATTTGAATTTCATTTTATTCAAAAAGCTTTGTATGAATGCGTTTGACTTTCATTAGTTTCAATTAGCTTTGAAGAATGCAATTGACTTTCATTTGATTCATTAAGCTTTGTTTGAATGTGTTTGACTTTCATTCGATTCAATTAGCTTTTAAGACTGCATTTGACTTTCATTTGATTCAAAAAGGTTTGTATGAATGTATTTGACTTTCATTAGTTTCAATTAGCTTTGAAGAATGAATTTGACTTTCATTTGATTTAAAAAGCTTTGTTTGAATGTATTTGACTTTCATTTGGATCAATTAGCTTTGAAGAATGCATTGACTTTCATTTGATTGAAAAAGCTTTGTTTGAATGTGTTTGACTTTAATTCTATTCATATAGCTTTGAAGAATGATTTTGACTTTAATTTGATTCATTAAGCTTTGTTTTGAATGTGTTTGACTTTCATTCGATTCAATTAGCTTTTAAGAATGCATTTGACTTTCATTTATTTCAAAAAGGTTTGTTTGAATGTGTTTCACTTTCATTAGTTTCAATTAGCTTTGAAGAATGCATTTGATTTTCATTTGGTTCAAAAAACTTTGTTTGAATGTGTTTGACTTTCATTTTATTCAATTAGCTGTAAAGAATGCATTTTAATTTCATTTGATTCAAAAAGCTTTGTTTGAATGTGTTTGACTTTCATTATATTCAATTAGCTTTGAAGAATGCATTTGACTTTCATTTGATTTAAAAAGCTTTGTTTGAATGTATTTGACTTTCATTTGGATCAATTAGCTTTGAAGAATGCATTGACTTTCATTTGATTCAAAAAGCTTTGTTTGAATGTGTTTGACTTTAATTCTATTCATATAGCTTTGAAGAATGATTTTGACTTTCATTTGATTCATTAAGCTTTGTTTTGAATGTGTTTGACTTTCATTCGATTCAATTAGCTTTTAAGAATGCATTTGACTTTCATTTGATTCAAAAAGGTTTGTTTGAATGTGTTTGACTTTCATTTGATTCAATTAGCTTTGAAGAATGCATTTGAATTTCATTTTATTCAAAAAGCTTTGTATGAATGCGTTTGACTTTCATTAGTTTCAATTAGCTTTGAAGAATGCAATTGACTTTCATTTGATTCATTAAGATTTGTTTGAATGTGTTTGACTTTCATTCGATTCAATTAGCTTTTAAGACTGCATTTGACTTTCATTTGATTCAAAAAGGTTTGTATGAATGTATTTGACTTTCATTAGTTTCAATTAGCTTTGAAGAATGAATTTGACTTTCATTTGGTTTAAAAAGCTTTGTGTGAATGTGTTTGACTTTCATTTGATTCAATTAGCTTTGAAAAATGCATTTAAATTTCAATTAATTCAAAAAGCTTTGTTTGAATGTGTTTGACTTTCATTCGATTCAATTAGCTTTTAAGAATGCAATTGACTTTCATTTGATTCGAAAAGTTTCGTTTGAATGTGTTTAACTTTCATTTGATTCAATTACCTTTGAAGTATGCATTTGACTTTCATTTGATTCAAAAAGCTTTGTTTGAATGTGTTTGACTTTCATTTGGATCAATTAGCTTTGAAGAATTCATTTAAATTTCATTTGATTCAAAAAGCTTTGTTTGAATGTGTTTGACTTTCATTCGATTCAATTAGCTTTTAAGAATGCATTGGACTTTCATTTGATTCAAAAAGGTTTGTTTGAATGTGTTTGACTTTCATTTGATTCAATTAGCTTTGAAGAACGCATTTGAATTTCATTTTATTCAAAAAGCTTTGTATGAATGCTTTTGACTTTCATTAGTTTCAATTAGCTTTGAAGAATGCATTTAACTTTCATTTGGTTCAAAAATCTTTGTTTGAATGTGTTTGACTTTCATTCGATTCAATTAGCTTTTAAGAATGCATTTGACTTTCATTTGATTCAAGAAGGTTTGTTTGAATGTGTTTGACTTTTATTATTTTCAATTAGCTTTGAAGAATGCATTTGACTTTCATTTGGTTCAAAAAACTTTGTTTGAATTTATATGACTTTCATTTTATTCAATTAGCTTTATAGAATGCATTTTAATTTCATTTGATTCAAAAAGCTTTGTTTGAATGTGTTTGACTTTCATTATATTCAATTAGCTTTGAATAATGCATTTGACTTTCATTTGATTTAAAAAGCATTGTTTGAATATATTTGACTTTCATTTGGATCAATTACCTTTGAAGTATGCATTTGACTTTCATTTGATTCAAAAAGCTTTGTTTGAATGTGTTTGACTTTCATTTGTTTCAATTAGCTTTGAAGAATGCATTTGACTTTCATTTGATTAGAAAAGTTTTGTTTGAATGTGATTGAATTTCATTTGATTAAATTAGGTTTGAAGAATGCATTTTACTTTCATTTGACTCAAAAAGCTTTGTTTGAATGTGTTTGATTTTCATTCGATCTAATTAGCTTTTAAGAATGCATTTGACTTTCATTTATTTCAAAAAGGTTTGTTTGAATGTGTTTCACTTTCATTAGTTTCAATTAGCTTTGAAGAATGCATTTGACTTTCATTTGGTTCAAAAAACTTTGTTTGAATGTGTTTGACTTTCATTTTATTCAATTAGCTTTAAAGAATGCATTTTAATTTCATTTGATTCAAAAAGCTTTGTTTGAATGTGTTTGACTTTCATTATATTCAATTAGCTTTGAAGAATGCATTTGACTTTCATTTGATTTGAAAAGCTTTGTTTGAATGTATTTGACTTTCATTTGGATCAATTAGCTTTGAAGAATGCATTGACTTTCATTTGATTGAAAAAGCTTTGTTTGAATGTGTTTGACTTTAATTCTATTCATATAGCTTTGAAGAATGATTTTGACTTTTATTTGATTCATTAAGCTTTGTTTTGAATGTGTTTGACTTTCATTCGATTCAATTAGCTTTTAAGAATGCATTTGACTTTCATATGATTCAAAAAGGTTTGTTTGAATGTGTTTGACTTTCATTTGATTCAATTAGCTTTGAAGAATGCATTTGAATTTCATTTTATTCAAAAATCTTTGTATGAATGCGTTTGACTTTCATTAGTTTCAATTAGCTTTGAAGAATGCAATTGACTTTCATTTAATTCATTAAGCTTTGTTTGAATGTGTTTGACTTTCATTCGATTCAATTAGCTTTTGAGAATGCATTTGACTTTCATTTGATTCAAGAAGGTTTGTTTGAATGTGTTTGACTTTCATTATTTTCAATTAGCTTTGAAGAATGCATTTGACTTTCATTTGGTTCAAAAAACTTTGTTTGAATTTATATGACTTTCATTTTATTCAATTAGCTTTAAAAAATGCATTTTAATTTCATTTGATTCAAAAAGCTTTGTTTGAATGTGTTTGACTTTCATTATATTCAATTAGCTTTGAATAATGCATTTGACTTTCATTTGATTTAAAAAGCATTGTTTGAATGTATTTGACTTTCATTTGGATCAATTACCTTTGAAGTATGCATTTGACTTTCATTTGATTCAAAAAGCTTTGTTTGAATGTGTTTGACTTTCATTTGTTTCAATTAGCTTTGAAGAATGCATTTGACTTTCATTTGATTAGAAAAGTTTTGTTTGAATGTGATTGACTTTCATTTGATTAAATTAGGTTTGAAGAATGCATTTTACTTTCATTTGACTCAAAAAGCTTTGTTTGAATGTGTTTGATTTTCATTCGATCTAATTAGCTTTTAAGAATGCATTTGACTTTCATTTATTTCAAAAAGGTTTGTTTGAATGTGTTTCACTTTCATTAGTTTCAATTAGCTTTGAAGAATGCATTTGACTTTCATTTGGTTCAAAAAACTTTGTTTGAATGTGTTTGACTTTCATTTTATTCAATTAGCTTTAAAGAATGCATTTTAATTTCATTTGATTCAAAAAGCTTTGTTTGAATGTGTTTGACTTTCATTATATTCAATTAGCTTTGAAGAATGCATTTGACTTTCATTTGATTTAAAAAGCTTTGTTTGAATGTATTTGACTTTCATTTGGATCAATTAGCTTTGAAGAATGCATTGACTTTCATTTGATTGAAAAAGCTTTGTTTGAATGTGTTTGACTTTAATTCTATTCATATAGCTTTGAAGAATGATTTTGACTTTTATTTGATTCATTAAGCTTTGTTTTGAATGTGTTTGACTTTCATTCGATTCAATTAGCTTTTAAGAATGCATTTGACTTTCATATGATTCAAAAAGGTTTGTTTGAATGTGTTTGACTTTCATTTGATTCAATTAGCTTTGAAGAATGCATTTGAATTTCATTTTATTCAAAAAGCTTTGTATGAATGCGTTTGACTTTCATTAGTTTCAATTAGCTTTGAAGAATGCAATTGACTTTCATTTAATTCATTAAGCTTTGTTTGAATGTGTTTGACTTTCATTCGATTCAATTAGCTTTTGAGAATGCATTTGACTTTCATTTGATTCAAGAAGGTTTGTTTGAATGTGTTTGACTTTCATTATTTTCAATTAGCTTTGAAGAATGCATTTGACTTTCATTTGGTTCAAAAAACTTTGTTTGAATTTATATGACTTTCATTTTATTCAATTAGCTTTAAAAAATGCATTTTAATTTCATTTGATTCAAAAAGCTTTGTTTGAATGTGTTTGACTTTCATTATATTCAATTAGCTTTGAATAATGCATTTGACTTTCATTTGATTTAAAAAGCATTGTTTGAATGTATTTGACTTTCATTTGGATCAATTACCTTTGAAGTATGCATTTGACTTTCATTTGATTCAAAAAGCTTTGTTTGAATGTGTTTGACTTTCATTTGTTTCAATTAGCTTTGAAGAATGCATTTGACTTTCATTTGATTAGAAAAGTTTTGTTTGAATGTGATTGACTTTCATTTGATTAAATTAGGTTTGAAGAATGCATTTTACTTTCATTTGACTCAAAAAGCTTTGTTTGAATGTGTTTGATATTCATTCGATCTAATTAGCTTTTAAGAATGCATTTGACTTTCATTTATTTCAAAAAGGTTTGTTTGAATGTGTTTCACTTTCATTAGTTTCAATTAGCTTTGAAGAATGCATTTGACTTTCATTTGGTTCAAAAAACTTTGTTTGAATATGTTTAACTTTCATTTTATTCAATTAGCTTTAAAGAATGCATTTTAATTTCATTTGATTCAAAAAGCTTTGTTTGAATGTGTTTGACTTTCATTATATTCAATTAGCTTTGAAGAATGCATTTGACTTTCATTTGATTTAAAAAGCTTTGTTTGAATGTATTTGACTTTCATTTGGATCAATTAGCTTTGAAGAATGCATTGACTTTCATTTGATTCAAAAAGCTTTGTTTGAATGTGTTTGACTTTAATTCTATTCATATAGCTTTGAAGAATGGTTTTGACTTTCATTTGATTCATTAAGCTTTGTTTTGAATGTGTTTGACATTCATTCGATTCAATTAGCTTTTAAGAATGCATTTGACTTTCATTTGATTCAAAAAGCTTTGTTTGAATGTGTTTGACTTTCATTTGATTCAATTAGCTTTGAAGAATGCATTTGACTTTCATTTGATTCAAAAAGGTTTGTTTGAATATGTTTGACTTTCATTTGATTCAATTAGCTTTGAAGAATGCATTTGAATTTCATTTTATTCAAAAAGCTTCGTATGAATGCGTTTGAATTTCATTAGTTTCAATTAGCTTTGAAGAATGCAATTGACTTTCATTTGATTCATTAAGCTTTGTTTGAATGTGTTTGACTTTCATTCGATTCAATTACCTTTTAAGACTGCATTTGACTTTCATTTGATTCAAAAAGGTTTGTATGAATGTATTTGACTTTCATTAGTTTCAATTAGCTTTGAAGAATGCATTTGACTTTCATTTGGTTCAAAAAGCTTTGTGTGAATGTGTTTGACTTTCATTTGATTCAATTAGCTTTGAAAAATGCATTTAAATTTCAATTGATTCAAAAAGCTTTGTTTGAATGTGTTTGACTTTCATTTGGATCAATTAGCTTTGAAGAATTCATTTGATTTTCATTTGATTCAAGAAGGTTTGTTTGAATGTGTTTGACTTTCATTTGATTCAATTAGCTTTGAAAAATGCATTTAAATTTCATTTGATTCAAAAAGCTTTGTTTGAATGTGTTTGACTTTCATTCGATTCAATTAGCTTTTAAGAATGCATTTGACTTTCATTTGATTCGAAAAGTTTCGTTTGAATGTGTTTGACTTTCATTTGATTCAATTACCTTTGAAGAATGCATTTGACTTTCATTTGATTCAAAAAGTTTTATTTGAATGTATTTGACTTTCATTTGGATCAATTAGCTTTGAAGAATGCATTTGACTTTCATTTGATTCAAAAAGCTTGGTTTGAATTTGTTTGACTTTCATTTGGATCAATTAGCTTTGAAGAATGCATTTGACTTTTATTTGATTCATTAAGCTTTGTGTGAATGTGTTTGACTTTCATTTGATTTAATTAGCTTTTAAGAATGAATTTGACTTTCATTTGATTCAAGAAGGTTTGTTTGAATGTGTTTGACTTTCATTATTTTCAATTAGCTTTGAAGAATGCATTTGACTTTCATTTGGTTAAAAAAACTTTGTTTGAATTTGTATGACTTTCATTTTATTCAATTAGCTTTAAAGAATGCATTTTAATTTCATTTAATTCAAAAAGCTTTGTCTGAATGTGTTTGACTTTCATTATATTCAATTATCTTTGAAGAATGCATTTGACTTTCATTTGATTTAAAAAGCTTTTTTTGAATGTATTTGACTTTCATTTGGATCAATTAGCTTTGAAGAATGCATTGACTTTCATTTGAATCAAAAAGCTTTGTTTGAATGTGTTTGACTTTAATTCTATTCATATAGCTTTGAACTATGATTTTGACTTTCATTTGATTCATTAAGCTTTGTTTTGAATGTGTTTGACTTTCATTAGATTCAATTAGCTTTTAAGAATGTATTTGACTTTCATTTGATTCAAAAAGGTTTGTTTGAATGTGTTTGACTTTCATTCGATTCAATTAGCTTTGAAGAATGCATTTGAATTTCATTTTATTCAAAAAGCTTTGTATGAATGCGTTTGACTTTCATTAGTTTCAATTAGCTTTGAAGAATGCAATTGACTTTCATTTGATTCATTAAGCTTTGTTTGAATGTGTTTGACTTTCATTCGATTCAATTAGCTTTTAAGAATGCATTTGACTTTCATTTGATTCAAAAAGGTTTGTTTGAATGTGTTTAACTTTCATTTGATTCAATTAGCTTTGAAGAACGCATTTGAATTTCATTTTATTCAAAAAGCTTTGTATGAATGCTTTTGACTTTCATTAGTTTCAATTAGTTTTGAAGAATGCATTTAACTTTCATTTGGTTCAAAAATCTTTGTTTGAATGTGTTTGACTTTCATTCGATTCAATTAGCTTTTAAGAATGCATTTGACTTTCATTTGATTCAAGAAGTTTTGTTTGAATGTGTTTGACTTTCATTATTTTCAATTAGCTTTGAAGAATGCATTTGACTTTCATTTGGTTCAAAAAACTTTGTTTGAATTTGTATGACTTTCATTTTATTCAATTAGCTTTAAAGAATGCATTTTAATTTCATTTGATATAAAAAGCTTTGTTTGAATGTGTTTGACTTTCATTATATTCAATTAGCTTTAAATAATGCATTTAACTTTCATTTGATTTAAAAAGCATTGTTTGAATGTATTTGACTTTCATTTGGATCAATTACCTTTGAAGTATGCATTTGACTTTCATTTGATTCAAAAAGCTTTGTTTGAATGTGTTTGACTTTCATTCGATTCAATTAGCTTTTAAGAATGCAATTGACTTTCATTTGATTCGAAAAGTTTCGTTTGAATGTGTTTGACTTTCATTTGATTCAATTACCTTTGAAGTATGCATTTGATTTTCATTTGATTCAAAAAGCTTTGTTTGAATGTATTTGACTTTCATTTCGATCAATTAGCTTTGAAGAATTCATTTGAATTTCATTTGATTCAAAAAGCTTTGTTTGAATGTGTTTGACATTCATTCGATTCAATTAGATTTTAAGAATGCATTTGACTTTCATTTGATTCAAAAAGGTTTGTTTGAATGTGTTTGACTTTCATTTGATTCAATTAGCTTTGAAGAACGCATTTGAATTTCATTTTATTCAAAAAGCTTTGTATGAATGCTTTTGACTTTCATTAGTTTCAATTAGCTTTGAAGAATGCATTTAACTTTCATTTGGTTCAAAAATCTTTGTTTGAATGTGTTTGACTTTCATTCGATTCAATTAGCTTTTAAGAATGCATTTGACTTTCATTTGATTCAAGAAGTTTTGTTTGAATGTGTTTGACTTTCATTATTTTCAATTAGCTTTGAAGAATGCATTTGACTTTCATTTGGTTCAAAAAACTTTGTTTGAATTTATATGACTTTCATTTTATTCAATTAGCTTTAAAGAATGCATTTTAATTTCATTTGATTCAAAAAGCTTTGTTTGAATGTGTTTGACTTTTATTATATTCAATTAGCTTTGAATAATGCATTTGACTTTCATTTTATTTAAAAAGCATTGTTTGAATGTATTTGACTTTCATTTGGATCAATTACCTTTGAAGTATGCATTTGACTTTCATTTGATTCAAAAAGCTTTGTTTGAATGTGTTTGACTTTAATTCTATTCATATATCTTTGAAGAATGATTTTGACTTTCATTTGATTCATTAAGTTTTGTTTTGAATGTGTTTGACTTTCATTCGATTCAATTAGCTTTTAAGAATGCATTTGACTTCCATTTGATTCAAAAAGGTTTGTTTGAATATGTTTGACTTTCATTTGATTCAATTAGCTTTGAAGAATGCATTTGAATTTCATTTTATTCAAAAAGCTTTGTATGAATGCGTTTGAATTTCATTAGTTTCAATTAGCTTTGAAGAATGCAATTGACTTTCATTTGATTGATTAAGCTTTGTTTGAATGTGTTTGACTTTCATTCGATTCAATTAGCTTTTAAGACTGCATTTGACTTTCAATTGATTCAAAATGGTTTGTATGAATGTATTTGACTTTCATTAGTTTCAATTAGCTTTGAAGAATGCATTTGACTTTCATTTGGTTCAAAAAGCTTTGTGTGAATGTGTTTGACTTTCATTTGATTCAATTAGCTTTGAAAAATGCATTTAAATTTCAATTGATTCAAAAAGCTTTGTTTGAATGTGTTTGACTTTCATTTGGATCAATTAGCTTTGAAGAATTCATTTGATTTTCATTTGATTCAAGAAGGTTTGTTTGAATGTGTTTGACTTTCATTTGATTCAATTAGCTTTGAAAAATGCATTTAAATTTCATTTGATTCAAAAAGCTTTGTTTGAATGTGTTTGACTTTCATTCGATTCAATTAGCTTTTAAGAATGCATTTGACTTTCATTTGATTCGAAAAGTTTCGTTTGAATGTGTTTGACTTTCATTTGATTCAATTACCTTTGAAGAATGCATTTGACTTTCATTTGATTCAAAAAGTTTTATTTGAATGTATTTGACTTTCATTTGGATCAATTAGCTTTGAAGAATGCATTTGACTTTCATTTGATTCAAAAAGCTTGGTTTGAATTTGTTTGACTTTCATTTGGATCAATTAGCTTTGAAGAATGCATTTGACTTTTATTTGATTCATTAAGCTTTGTGTGAATGTGTTTGACTTTCATTTGATTTAATTAGCTTTTAAGAATGAATTTGACTTTCATTTGATTCAAGAAGGTTTGTTTGAATGTGTTTGACTTTCATTATTTTCAATTAGCTTTGAAGAATGCATTTGACTTTCATTTGGTTAAAAAAACTTTGTTTGAATTTGTATGACTTTCATTTTATTCAATTAGCTTTAAAGAATGCATTTTAATTTCATTTGATTCAAAAAGCTTTGTTTGAATGTGTTTTACTTTCATTATATTCAATTAGCTTTGAATAATCCATTTGACTTTCATTTGATTTAAAAAGCATTGTTTGAATGTATTTGACTTTCATTTGGATCAATTACCTTTGAAGTATGCATTTGACTTTCATTTGATTCAAAAAGCTTTGTTTGAATGTGTTTGACTTTCATTTGTTTCAATTAGCTTTGAAGAATGCATTTGACTTTCATTTGATTAGAAAAGTTTTGTTTGAATGTGATTGACTTTCATTTGATTAAATTAGGTTTGAAGAATGCATTTTACTTTCATTTGACTCAAAAAGCTTTGTTTGAATGTGTTTTATTTTCATTCGATCTAATTAGCTTTTAAGAATGCATTTGACTTTCATTTATTTCAAAAAGGTTTGTTTGAATGTGTTTGACTTTCATTAGTTTCAATTAGCTTTGAAGAATGCATTTTACTTTCATTTGGATCAAAAAACTTTGTTTGAATGTGTTTGGCTTTCATTTTATTCAATTAGCTTTTAAGACTGCATTTGACTTTCATTTGATTCAACAAGGTTTCTATGAATGTATTTGACTTTCATTAGTTTCAATTAGCTTTGAAGAATGCATTTGACATTCATTTTGTTCAAAAAGCTTTGTGTGAATGTGTTTGACTTTCATTTGATTCAGTTAGCTTTGAAAAATGCATTTAAATTTCAATTGATTCAAAAAGCTTTGTTTGAATGTGTTTGACTTTCATTCGATTCAATTAGCTTTTAAGAATGCAATTGACTTTCATTTGATTCGAAAAGTTTCGTTTGAATGTGTTTGACTTTCATTTGATTCAATTACCTTTGAAGTATGCATTTGACTTTCATTTGATTCAAAAAGCTTTGTTTGAATGTGTTTGACTTTCATTTGGACCAATTAGCTTTGAAGAATTCATTTGAATTTCATTTGATTCAAAAAGCTTTGTTTGAATGTGTTTGACATTCATTCGATTCAATTAGCTTTTAAGAATGCATTTGACTTTCAATTGATTCAAAAAGGTTTGTTTGAATGTGTTTGACTTTCATTTGATTCAATTAGCTTTGAAGAACGCATTTGAATTTCATTTTATTCAAAAAGCTTAGTTTGAATTTGTTTGACTTTCATTTGATTCAATTAGCTTTGAAGAATGCAATTGACTTTCATTTGATTCAAGAAGGTTTGTTTGAATGTGTTTGACTTTCATTATTTTCAATTAGCTTTGAAGAATGCATTTGACTTTCATTTGGTTAAAAAAACTTTGTTTGAATTTGTATGACTTTCATTTTATTCAATTAGCTTTAAAGAATGCATTTTAATTTCATTTGATTCATTAAGCTTTGTTTGAATGTGTTTGACTTTCATTATATTCAATTAGCTTTGAATAATGCATTTGACTTTCATTTGATTTAAAAAGCATTGTTTGTATGTATTTGACTTTCATTTGGATCAATTACCTTTTGAAGTATGCATTTGACTTTCATTTAATTCAAAAAGCTTTGTTTGAATGTGTTTGACTTTCATTTGTTTCAATTAGCTTTGAAGAATGCATTTGACTTTCATTTGATTAGAAAAGTTTTGTTTGAATGTGATTGACTTTCATTTGATTAAATGAGGTTTGAAGAATGCATTTTACTTTCATTTGACTCAAAAAGCTTTGTTTGAATGTGTTTGATTTTCATTCGATCTAATTAGCTTTTAAGAATGCATTTGACTTTCATTTAATTCAAAAAGGTTTGTTTGAATGTGTTTGACTTTCATTAGTTTCAATTAGCTTTGAAGAATGCATTTTACTTTCATTTGGTTCAAAAAACTTTGTTTAAATGTGTTTGGCTTTCATTTTATTCAATTAGCTTTAAAGAATGCATTTTAATTTCATTTGATTCAAAAAGCTTTGTTTGAATGTGTTTGACTTTCATTATATTCATTTAGCTTTGAAGAATGCATTTGACTTTCATTTGATTTAAAAAGCTTTGTTTGAATGTATTTGACTTTCATTTGGATCAATTAGCTTTGAAGAATGCACTGACTTTCATTTGATTCAAAAAGCTTTGTTTGAATGTGTTTGACTTTAATTCTATTCATATAGCTTTAAAGAATGATTTTGACTTTCATTTGATTCATTAAAATTTGTTTTGAATGTGTTTGACTTTCATTCGATTCAATTAGCTTTTAAGAATGCATTTGACTTTCATTTTATTCAAAAAGGTTTGTTTGAATGTGTTTGACTTTGATTTGATTCAATTAGCTTTGAAGAATGCATTAGAATTTCATTTTATTCAAAAAGCTTTGTATGAATGCGTTTGACTTTCATTAGTTTCAATTATCTTTGAAGAATGCAATTGACTTTCATTTGATTCATTAAGCTTTGTTTGAATGTGTTTGACTTTCATTCGATTCAATTAGCTTTTAAGACTGCATTTGACTTTCATTTGATTCAAAAAGGTTTGTATGAATGTATTTGACTTTCATTAGTTTCAATTAGCTTTGAAGAATGCATTTGACTTTCATTTGGTTCAAAAAGCTTTGTGTGAATGTGTTTGACTTTCATTTGATTCAATTAGCTTTGAAAAATGCATTTAAATTTCAATTGATTCAAAAAGCTTTGTTTAAATGTGTTTGACTTTCATTTGGATCAATTAGCTTTTAAGAATGCAATTGACTTTCATTTGATTCGAAAAGTTTCGTTTGAATGTGTTTGACTTTCATTCTATTCAATTAGCTTTGAAGAATGCATTTGACTTTCATTTGATTCAAAAAGCTTTGTTTGAATTTGTTTGACTTTCATTTGGATCAATTAGCTTTGAAGAATGCATTTGACTTTTATTTGATTCATTAAGCTTTGTTTGAATGTGTTTGACTTTCATTCGATTTAATTAGCTTTTAAGAATGCATTTGATTTTCATTTGATTCAAGAAGGTTTGTTTGAATGTGTTTGACTTTCATTTGATTCAATTAGCTTTGAAAAATGCATTTAAATTTCATTTGATTCAAAAAGCTTTGTTTGAATGTGTTTGACTTTCATTCGATTCAATTAGCTTTTAAGAATGCATTTGACTTTCATTTGATTCGAAAAGTTTCGTTTGAATGTGTTTGACTTTCATTTGATTTAATTAGCTTTTAAGAATGCATTTGACTTTCATTTGATTCAAAAAGTTTTATTTGAATGTGTTTGACTTTCATTTGGATCAATTAGCTTTGAAGAATGTATTTGACTTTCATTTGATTCAAAAAGCTTTGTTTGAATTTGTTTGACTTTCATTTGAATCAATTAGCTTTGAAGAATGCATTTGAATTTTATTTGATTCATTAAGCTTTGTGTGAATGTGTTTGACTTTCATTTGATTTAATTAGCTTTTAAGAATGCATTTGACTTTCATTTGATTCAAGAAGGTTTGTTTGAATGTGTTTGACTTTCATTATTTTCAATTAGCTTTGAAGAATGCATTTGACTTTCATTTGGTTCGAAAAACTTTGTTTAAATTTGTATGACTTTCATTTTATTCAATTAACTTTAAAGAATGCATTTTAATTTCATTTGATTCAAAAAGCTTTGTTTGAATGTGTTTGACTTTCATTATATTCAATTAGCTTTGAATAATGCATTTGACTTTCATTTGATTTAAAAAGCATTGTTTGAATGTATTTGACTTTCATTTGGATCAATTACCTTTTGAAGTATGCATTTGACTTTCATTTGATTCAAAAAGCTTTATTTGAATGTGTTTGACTTTCATTTGATTGATTTTTGTTTGAATTGATTGACTTTCATTTATTATTATTTGAAGAATGCATTTTATTTCTTTGACTCAGTTTGTTTAATTTGTTTATTTTCTTGTTTAATTGCTTTTAATGCATTTTATTTCATTTATTTCAAAAAGGTTTTTTGAATGTGTTTGACTTTCATTAGTTTCAATTAGCTTTGAAGAATGCATTTGACTTTCATTTGGTTCAAAATTCTTCGTTTGAATGTGTTTGACTTTCATTCGATTCAATTAGCTTTTAAGAATGCATTTGACTTTCATTTGATTCAAGAAGGTTTGTTTGAATGTGTTTGACTTTCATTATTTTCAATTAGCTTTGAAGAATGCATTTGACTTTCATTTGGTTAAAAAAACTTTGTTTGAATTAGTATGACTTTCATTTTATTCAATTAGCTTTAAAGAATGCATTTTAATTTCATTTGATTCAAAAAGCTTTGTTTGAATGTGTTTGACTTTCATTATATTCAATTAGTTTTGAATAATGCATTTGACTTTCATTTGATTCATTAAGCATTGTTTTGAATGTGTTTGACTTTCATTCGATTCAGTTAGCTTTTAAGAATGCATTTTACTTTCATTTGATTCAAAAAGCTTTGTTTGAATGTATTTGACTTTCAATATATTCAATTAGCTTTGAAGAATGCATTTGACTTTCATTTGATTAGAAAAGTTTTGTTTGAATGTGATTGACTTTCATTTGATTAAATTAGGATTGAAGAATGCATTTTACTTTCATTTGACTCAAAAAGCTTTGTTTGAATGTGTTTGATTTTCATTCGATCTAATTAGCTTTTAAGAATGCATTTGACTTTCATTTAATTCAAAAAGGTTTGTTTGAATGTGTTTGACTTTCATTAGTTTCAATTAGCTTTGAAGAATGCATTTTACTTTCATTTGGTTCAAAAAACTTTGTTTAAATGTGTTTGGCTTTCATTTTATTCAATTAGCTTTAAAGAATGCATTTTAATTTCATTTGATTCAAAAAGCTTTGTTTGAATGTGTTTGACTTTCATTATATTCATTTAGCTTTGAAGAATGCATTTGACTTTCATTTGATTTAAAAAGCTTTGTTTGAATGTATTTGACTTTCATTTGGATCAATTAGCTTTGAAGAATGCACTGACTTTCATTTGATTCAAAAAGCTTTGTTTGAATGTGTTTGACTTTAATTCTATTCATATAGCTTTGAAGAATGATTTTGACTTTCATTTGATTCATTAAAATTTGTTTTGAATGTGTTTGACTTTCATTCGATTCAATTAGCTTTTAAGAATGCATTTGACTTTCATTTTATTCAAAAAGGTTTGTTTGAATGTGTTTGACTTTGATTTGATTCAGTTAGCTTTGAAGAATGCATTAGAATTTCATTTTATTCAAAAAGCTTTGTATGAATGCGTTTGACTTTCATTAGTTTCAATTATCTTTGAAGAATGCAATTGACTTTCATTTGATTCATTAAGCTTTGTTTGAATGTGTTTGACTTTCATTCGATTTAATTAGCTTTTAAGACTGCATTTGACTTTCATTTGATTCAAAAAGGTTTGTTTGAATGTATTTGACTTTCATTAGTTTCAATTAGCTTTGAAGAATGCATTTGACTTTCATTTGGTTCAAAAAGCTTTGTGTGAATGTGTTTGACTTTCATTTGATTCAATTAGCTTTGAAAAATGCATTTAAATTTCAATTGATTCAAAAAGCTTTGTTTGAATGTGTTTGACTTTCATTCGATTCAATTAGCTTTTAAGAATGCAATTGACTTTCATTTGATTCGAAAAGTTTTGTTTGAATGTGTTTGACTTTCATTTGATTCAATAACCTTTGAATTATGCATTGACTTTCATTTGATTCAAAAAGCTTTGTTTGAATGTGTTTGACTTTTATTTGAATCAATTAGCTTTGAAGAATGCATTTGACTTTCATTTGATTCATTAAGCTTTGTTTGAATGTGTTTGACTTTCATTCTATTCAATTACCTTTGAAGAATGCATTTGACTTTCATTTGATTCAAAAAGCTTTGTTTGAATTTGTTTGAATTTGTTTGACTTTCATTTGGATCAATTAGCTGTGAAGAATGCATTTGACTTTTATTTGCTTCATTAAGCTTTGTTTGAATGTGTTTGACTTTCATTCGATTTAATTAGCTTTTAAGAATGCATTTGACTTTCATTTGATTCAAGAAGGTTTGTTTGAATGTGTTTGACTTTCATTATTTTCAATTAGCTTTGAAGAATGCATTTGACTTTCATTTGGTTAAAAAAACTTTGTTTGAATTTGTATGACTTTCATTTTATTCAATTAGCTTTAAAGAATGCATTTTAATTTCATTTGATTCAAAGAGCTTTGTTTGAATGTGTTTGACTTTCATTATATTCAATTAGCTTTGAATAATGCATTTGACTTTCATTTGATTTAAAAAGCATTGTTTGAATGTATTCGACTTTCATTTGGATCAATTACCTTTGAAGTATGCATTTTACTTTCATTTGATTCAAAAAGCTTTGTTTGAATGTGTTTGACTTTCATTTGTTTCAATTAGCTTTGAAGAATGCATTTGACTTTCATTTGGTTCAAAAAGCTTTGTGTGAATGTGTTTGACTTTCATTTGATTCAATTAGCTTTGAAAAATGCATTTAAATTTCAATTGATTCAAAAAGCTTTGTTTGAATGTGTTTGACTTTCATTCCATTCAATTAGCTTTTAAGAATGCATTTGACTTTCATTTGATTCGAAAAGTTTCGTTTGAATGTGTTTGACTTTCATTTGATTCAATTACCTTTGAATTATGCATTGACTTTCATTTGATTCAAAAAGCTTTGTTTGAATGTGTTTGACTTTCATTTGGATCAATTAGCTTTGAAGAATGCATTTGACTTTCATTTGATTCATTAAGCTTTGTTTAAATGTGTTTGACTTTCATTCTATTCAATTAGCTTTGAAGAATGCATTTGACTTTTATTTGATTCAAAAAGCTTTGTTTGAATTTGTTTGACTTTCATTTGGATCAATTAGCTTTGAATAATGCATTTGACTTTTATTTGCTTCATTAAGCTTTGTTTGAATGTGTTTGACTTTCATTCGATTTAATTAGCTTTTAAGAATGCATTTGACTTTCATTTGATTCAAGAAGGTTTGTTTGAATGTGTTTGACTTTCATTATTTTCAATTAGCTTTGAAGAATGCATTTGACTTTCATTTGGTTAAAAAAACTTTGTTTGAATTTGTATGACTTTCTTTTTATTCAATTAGCTTTAAAGAATGCATTTTAATTTCATTTGATTCAAAAATCTTTGTTTGAATGTGTTTGACTTTCATTATATTCAATTAGCTTTGAATAATGCATTTGACTTTCATTTGATTTAAAAAGCATTGTTTGAATGTATTTGACTTTCGTTTGGATCAATTACCTTTGAAGTATGCATTTGACTTTCATTTGATTCAAAAAGCTTTGTTTGAATGTGTTTGACTTTCATTTGTTTTAATTAGCTTTGAAGAATGCATTTGACTTTCATTTGATTAGAAAAGTTTTGTTTGAATGTGATTGACTTTCATTTGATTAAATTAGGTTTGAAGAATGCATTTTACTTTCAATTGACTCAAAAAGCTTTGTTTGAATGTGTTTGATTTTCATTCGATCTAATTAGCTTTTAAGAATGCATTTGACTTTCATTTATTTCAAAAAGGTTTGTTTGAATGTGTTTGACTTTCTTTAGTTTCAATTAGCTTTGATGAATGCATTTGACTTTCATTTTATTCAATTAGCTTTAAAGAATGCATTTTAATTTCATTTGATTCAAAAATCTTTGTTTGAATGTGTTTGACTTTCATTATATTCAATTAACTTTGAAGAATGCATTTGACTTTCATTTGATTCAAAAAGCTTTGTTTGAATGTGTTTGACTTTCATTTGTTTCAATTAGCTTTGAAGAATGCATTTGACTTTCATTTGATTAGAAAAGTTTTGTTTGAATGTGATTGACTTTCATTTGATTAAATTAGGTTTGAAGAATGCATTTTACTTTCATTTGACTCAAAAAGCTTTGTTTGAATGTGTTTGATTTTCATTCGATCTAATTAGCTTTTAAGAATGCATTTGACTTTCATTTTTTTAACAAAAGTTTGTTTGAATGTGTTTGACTTTCATTAGTTTCAATTAGCTTTGAAGAATGCATTTGACTTTTATTTGATTCATTAAGCTTTGTTTGAATGTGTTTGACTTTCAATCGATTCAATTAGCTTTTAAGACTGCATTTGACTTTCATTTGATTCAAAAAGGTTTGTATGAATGTATTTGACTTTCATTAGTTTCAATTAGCTTTGAAGAATGCATTTGACTTTCATTTGGTTCAAAAAGCTTTGTGTAAATGTGTTTGACTTTAATTTGATTCAATTAGCTTTGAAAAATGCATTTAAATTTCAATTGATTCAAAAAGCTTTGTTTGAATGTGTTTGACTTTCATTCGATTCAATTAGCTTTTAAGAATGCAATTGACTTTCATTTGATTCGAAAAGTTTCGTTTGAATGTGTTTGACTTTCATTTGATTCAATTACCTTTGAAGTATGCATTTGACTTTCATTTGATTCAAAAAGCTTTGTTTGAATGTGTTTGACTTTAATTTGGACCAATTAGCTTTGAAGAATTCATTTGAATTTCATTTGATTCAAAAAGCTTTGTTTGAATGTGTTTGACATTCATTCGATTCAATTAGATTTTAAGAATGCATTTGACTTTCATTTGATTCAAAAAGGTTTGTTTGAATGTGTTTGACTTTCATTTGATTCAATTAGCTTTGTAGAATACATTTCACTTTCATTTGATTTAAAATAGCTTTGTTTGAATTGCATTTTACTTTCATTTGATTCAATTAGCTTTGAAGAATGCATTTAACTTTCATTTGGTTCAAAAATCTTTGTTTGAATGTGTTTGACTTTCATTCGATTCAATTAGCTTTTAAGAATGCATTTGACTTTCATTTGATTCAAGAAGGTTTGTTTGAATGTGTTTGACTTTCATTATTTTCAATTAGCTTTGAAGAATGCATTTGACTTTCATTTGGTTAAAAAAAACTTTGTTTGAATTTGTATGACTTTCATTTTATTCAATTAGCTTTAAAGAATGCATTTTTAATTTCATTTGATTCAAAAAGCTTTGTTTGAATGTGTTTGACTTTCATTATATTCAATTGGCTTTGAATAATGCATTTGACTTTCATTTGATTTAAAAAGCATTGTTTGAATGTATTTGACTTTCATTTGGATCAATTACCTTTTGAAGTATGCATTTGACTTTCATTTGATTCAAAAAGCTTTGTTTGAATGTGTTTGACTTTCATTTGTTTCAATTAGCTTTGAAGAATGCATTTGACTTTCATTTGATTAGAAAAGTTTTGTTTGAATCTGATTGACTTTCATTTGATTAAATTAGGTTTGAAGAATGCATTTTACTTTCATTTGACTCAAAAAGCTTTGTTTTTAATTTGTTTGATTTTCATTCGATCTAATTAGCTTTTAAGAATGCATTTGACTTTCATTTATTTCAAAAAGGTTTGTTTGAATGTGTTTGACTTTCATTAGTTTCAATTAGCTTTGAAGAATGCATTTGACTTTCAGTTGGGTTCAAAAAACTTTGTTTGAATGTGTTTGGCTTTCATTTTATTCAATTAGCTTTAAAGAATGCATTTTAATTTCATTTGATTCAAAAAGCTTTGTTTGAATGTATTTGACTTTCATTATATTTTTTTTATTTTTTCAATTAGCTTTGAAAGAATGCATTTTGACTTTCATTTGATTCAAAAAGCTTTGTTTGAATGTGTTTGACTTTTAATTCTTATTCATATAGCTTTGAAGAATGATTTTGACTTTCATTTGATTCATTAAGCTTTTGTTTTGAATGTGTTTGACTTTCATTCGATTCAATTAGCTTTTAAGAATGCATTTGACTTTCATTTGATTCAAAAAGGTTTGTTTGAATGTGTTTGACTTTCATTTGATTCAATTAGCTTTGAAGAATGCATTTGAATTTCATTTATTCAAAAAGCTTTGTATGAATGCGTTTGACTTTCATTAGTTTCAATTAGCTTTGAAGAATGCAATTGACTTTCATTTGATTCAATTACCTTTGAAGAATGCATTTGACTTTCATTTGATTCAAAAAGTTTGTTTGAATGTGTTTGACTTTCATTTGGATCAATTAGCTTTGAAGAATGCATTTGACTTTCATTTGATTCAAAAAGCTTTGTTTGAATGTGTTTGACTTTCATTTGGATCAATTAGCTTTGAAGAATGCATTTGACTTTTATTTGATTCATTAAGCTTTGTGTGAATGTGTTTGACTTTCATTCGATTTAATTAGCTTTTAAGAATGCATTTGACTTTCATTTGATTCAAGAAGGTTTGTTTGAATGTTTTTGACTTTCATTATTTTCAATTAGCTTTGAAGAATGCATTTGACTTTCATTTGAGTTCAAAAACTTTGTTTGAATTTGTATGACTTTCATTTTATTCAATTAGCTTTAAAGAATGCATTTGACTTTCATTTGATTCAAAAAGCTTTGTTTGAATGTGTTTGACTTTATTTATTCAATTAGCTTTGAAGAATGCATTTGACTTTCATTTGATTAAAAAGCTTTGTTTGAATGTGTTTGACTTCATTTGATTCAATTAGCTTTGAAGAATGCATTTGACTTTCATTTGATTCAAAAAGCTTTGTTTGAATGTGTTTGACTTTCATTTGATTCAATTAGCTTTTGAAGAATGCATTTGACTTTCATTTGATTCAAAAAGCTTTGTTTTGAATGTGTTTGACTTTCATTCGATTCAATTAGCTTTGAAGAATGCATTTGACTTTCATTTGATTCAAAAAGTTTGTTTTGAATGTGTTTGACTTTCATTTCATTTAGTTAAAAAGCTTTGTTGAATGTATGACTTTTTATTCATTAGCTTTAAAGAATGCATTTTATTTCATTTGATTCAAAAAGCTTTGTTTGAATGTGTTGACTTTCATTATATTCAATTAGCTTTGAAGAATGCATTTGACTTTCATTTGTTTAAAAAGCTTTGTTTGAATGTTTTTGATTTCTTTGATCAATTACTTTGAGTATGCATTTGATTTTATTTGATTCAAAATTTGTTTGAATGTGTTTGACTTTCATTTGTTTAATTAGCTTTGAAGAATGCATTTGACTTTTTTTGATTAGAAAAGTTTTGTTTGAATGTGATTGACTTTCATTTGATTAAATTAGTTTGAAGAATGCATTTTACTTTCATTTGACTCAAAAAATCTTTGTTTGAATGTGTTTGATTTTCATTCGATCTAATTAGCTTTTAAGAATGCATTTGACTTTCATTTATTTCAAAAAGATTTGTTTGAATGTGTTTGACTTTCTTTAGTTTCAATTAGCTTTGATGAATGCATTTGACTTTCATTTTATTCAAATTAACACTTTGTTTGAATGTGTTTGACTTTCATTTTATTCAATTACTTTTAAGAATGCATTTTACTTTCATTTGATTCAAAAAGCTTTGTTTGAATGTGTTTGACTTTCATTTATTCAATTAGCTTTGAAGAATGCATTTGACTTTCATTTGATTTAAAAAGCTTTGTTTGAATGTGTTTGACTTTCATTTGATTAAATTAGTTTGAAGAATGCATTGACTTTCATTTGATTCAAAAAGTTTTTTTTTTTGTTTTCTTTTAATTTTTTCATATAGCTTTTGAATGAATGATTTTTGGACTTTCATTTGATTCATTAAGCTTTGTTTTTGAAATGTGTTTGACTTTCATTCGATTTCAATTAGCTTTTAAGAATGGCATTTGACTTTCATTTGATTCAAAAAGGTTTGTTTTTTTTTTTTTTTTTGAATGTGTTTGACTTTCAGTTGTTGAATTCAATTAGCTTTGAAGAATGCATTTGAATTTCATTTTATTCAAAAAGCTTTGTATGAATGCGTTTGACTTTCATTAGTTTCAATTAGCTTTGAAGAATGCAATTGACTTTCATTTGATTCAATTACCTTTTTTGAAGATGCATTTACTTTCATTTGATTCAAAAAGCTTTGTTTGAATGTGTTTGACTTTCATTTGGATCAATTAGCTTTGAGAATGCATTTGACTTTCATTTGATTCAAAAAAGCTTTGTTTGAATGTGTTTGACTTTCATTTGATTTCAATTAGCTTTGAAGAATGCATTTGACATTTCATTTGATTCAAAAAGCTTTTGTATTGAATGTCGTTTGACTTCATTTGATTTCAATTAGCTTTGAAGAATGCAATTGACTTTCATTTTATCAATTACTTTGAAGAATGCTTTGACTTCAATTTGATTCAAAAAGTTTGTTTGAATGTGTTTGATTTCATTTGATCAATTAGCTTTGAAGAATGCATTTGACTTTCATTTGATTCAAAAAGCTTTGTTTGAACGTGTTTGACTTTCATTTGATCAATTAGCTTTGAAGAATGCATTTGACTTTTATTTGATTCATTAAGCTTTGTGTGAATGTGTTTGACTTTCATTTGATTTAATTAGCTTTTTAAGAAATGCATTTGACTTTCATTTGATTCAAGAAGGTTTGTTTGAATGTTTTTGACTTTCATTATTTTCAATTAGCTTTGAAGAATGCATTTGACTTTCATTTGGTTCAAAAAACTTTGTTTGAATTTGTATGACTTTCATTTTATTCAATTAGCTATAAAGAATGCATTTTAATTTCATTTGATTCAAAAAGCTTGTTTGAATGTGTTTGACTTTCATTATATTCAATTAGCTTTGAATAATGCATTTGACTTTCATTTGATTTAAAAAGCATTGTTTGAATGTATTTGACTTTCAGTTTGGATCAATTACCTTTGAAGTATGCATTTGACTTTCATTTGATTCAAAAAGCTTTGTTTGAATGTGTTTGACTTTCATTTGTTTCAATTAGCTTTGAAGAATGCATTTGACTTTTCATTTGATTAGAAAAGTTTTGTTTGAATGTGATTGACTTTCATTTGATTAAATTAGGTTTGAAGAATGCATTTTACTTTCATTTGACTCAAAAAATCTTTGTTGAATGTGTTTGATTTTCATTTCGATCTAATTAGCTTTTAAGAATGCATTGACTTCATTTATTTCAAAAAGGTTTGTTTGAATGTGTTTGACTTTCATTAGTTTCAATTAGCTTTGAAGAATGCATTTGACTTTCATTTGGTTCAAAAAACTTTGTTTGAATGTGTTTGACTTTCATTTTATTCAATTAGCTTTAAAGAATGCATTTTAATTTCATTTGATTCAAAAAGCTTTGTTTGAATGTGTTTGACTTTCATTATATTCAATTAGCTTTGAAGAATGCATTTTTTTCATTTGATTTAAAAAGCTTTGTTTGAATGTGTTTGACTTTCATTTGGATCAATTAGCTTTGAAGAATGCATTGACTTTCATTTGATTCAAAAAGCTTTGTTTGAATGTGTTTGACTTTAATTCTATTCATATAGCTTTGAAGAATGATTTTGACTTTCATTTGATTCATTAAGCTTTGTTTTGAATGTGTTTGACTTTCATTCGATTCAATTAGCTTTTAAGAATGCATTTGACTTTCATTTGATTCAAAAAGGTTTGTTTGAATGTGTTTGACTTTCATTTGATTCAATTAGCTTTGAAGAATGCATTTGAATTTCATTTTATTCAAAAAGCTTTGTATGAGTTTGACTTTCATTAGTTTTAGCTTTGAAGAATGCAATTGACTTTCATTTGATTCAGAAGAATGCATTTGACTTTCATTTGATTCAAAAAGTTTTGTTTGAATGTGTTTGACTTTCATTTGGATCAATTAGCTTTGAAGAATGCATTTGACTTTCATTTGATTCAAAAAGCTTTGTTTGAATGTGTTTGACTTTATTTGATTCAATTAGCTTTGAAGAATGCATTTGAATTTCATTTTATTCAAAAAGCTTTGTATGAATGCGTTTGACTTTCATTAATTTCAATTAGCTTTGAAGAATGCAATTGACTTTCATTTGATTCAATTACTTTGAAGAATGCATTTGACTTTCATTTGATTCAAAAAGTTTTGTTTAATGTGTTTGACTTTCATTTGGATCAATTAGCTTTGAAGAATGCATTTGACTTTCATTTGATTCAAAAGCTTTGTTTGAACGTGTTTGACTTTCATTTGGATCAATTAGCTTTGAAGAATGCATTTGACTTTTATTTGATTCATTAAGCTTTGTGTGAATGTGTTTTGACTTTCATTTGATTTAATTAGCTTTTAAGAATGCATTTGACTTTCATTTGATTCAAGAAGGTTTGTTTGAATGTTTTTGACTTTCATTATTTTCAATTAGCTTTGAAGAATGCATTTGACTTTCATTTGGTTCAAAAAACTTTGTTTGAATTTGTATGACTTTCATTTTATTCAATTAGCTATAAAGAATGCATTTTAATTTCATTTGATTCAAAAAGCTTTGTTTGAATGTGTTTGACTTTCATTATATTCAATTAGCTTTGAAATAATGCATTTGACTTTCATTTGATTTAAAAAGCATTGTTTGAATGTATTTGACTTTCATTTGGATCAATTACCTTTGAAGTATGCATTTGACTTTCATTTGATTCAAAAAGCTTTGTTTGAATGTGTTTGACTTTCATTTGTTTAATTAGCTTTGAAGAATGCATTTGACTTTCATTTGATTAGAAAAGTTTTTGTTTGAATGTGATTGACTTCATTTGATTAAATTAGGTTTGAGAATGCATTTTACTTTCATTTGACTCAAAAAGCTTTGTTTTGAATGTGTTTGATTTTTCATTCGATCTAATTAGCTTTTAAGAATGCATTTGATTTCATTTATTCAAAAAAGGTTTGTTTGAATGTGTTTGACTTTCATTAGTTTCAATTAGCTTTGAAGAATGCATTTGACTTTCATTTGGTTAAAAACTTTGTTTGAATGTGTTGACTTTCATTTTATTCAATTAGCTTTAAAGAATGCATTTTAATTTCATTTGATTCAAAAAGCTTTGTTTGAATGTGTTTGACTTTCATTATATTCAATTAGCTTTGAAGAATGCATTGACTTTCATTTGATTTAAAAAGCTTTGTTTGAATGTATTTGACTTTCATTTGGATCAATTAGCTTTGAAGAATGCATTGACTTTCATTTGATTCAAAAAGCTTTGTTTGAATGTGTTTGAACTTTAATTCTATTCATATCATAGCTTTGAAGAATGATTTTGACTTTCATTTGATTCATTAAGCTTTGTTTTGAATGTGTTTGACTTTCATTTGATTCAATTACCTTTGAAGTATGCATTTGACTTTCATTTGATTCAAAAAGCTTTGTTTGAATGTGTTTGACTTTAATTCTATTCGTATAGCTTTGAAGAATGATTTTGACTTTCATTTGATTCATTAAGCTTTGTTTTGAATGTGTTTGACTTTCATTCGATTCAATTAGCTTTTAAGAATGCATTTGACTTTCATTTGATTCAAAAAGGTTTGTTTGAATGTGTTTGACTTTCATTTGATTCAATTAGCTTTGAAGAATGCATTTGAATTTCATTTTATTCAAAAAGCTTTGTATGAATGCGTTTGACTTTCATTAGTTTCAATTAGCTTTGAAGAATGCAATTGACTTTCATTTGATTCAATTACCTTTGAAGAATGCATTTGACTTTCATTTGATTCAAAAAGTTTTTTTGAATGTGTTTGACTTTCATTTGGATCAATTAGCTTTGAAGATGCATTTGACTTTCATTTGATTCAAAAAGCTTTGTTTGAATGTGTTTGACTTTCATTTGTTTTAATTAGCTTTGAAGAATGCATTTGACTTTCATTTGATTAGAAAAGTTTTGTTTGAATGTGATTGACTCTCATTTGATTAAATTAGGTTTGAAAATGCATTTTACTTTCATTTGACTCAAAAAGCTTTGTTTGAATGTGTTTGATTTTCATTCGATCTAATTAGCTTTTAAGAATGCATTTGACTTTCATTTATTTCAAAAAGGTTTGTTTGAATGTGTTTGACTTTCATTTTGATCAATTACCTTTAAGAATGCATTTGACTTTCATTTGATTCAAAAAAGCTTTGTTTGAATGTGTTTGACTTTCATTTGTTTCAATTAGCTTTGAAGAATGCATTTGACTTTCATTTGATTAGAAAAGTTTTGTTTGAATGTGATTGACTTTCATTTGATTAAATTAGCTTCGAAGAATGCATTTTACTTTCATTTGACTCAAAAAGCTTTGTTTGAATGTGTTTGATTTTCATTCGATCTAATTAGCTTTTAAGAATGCATTTGACTTTCATTTATTTCAAAAAGGTTTGTTTGAATGTGTTTGACTTTCATTAGTTTCAATTAGCTTTGAAGAATGCATTTGACTTTCATTTGGTTCAAAAACTTTGTTTGAATGTGTTTGACTTTCATTTTTATTCAATTAGCTTTAAAGAATGCATTTTAATTTCATTTGATTCAAAAAGCTTTGTTTGAATGTGTTTGACTTTCATTATATTCAATTAGCTTTGAAGAATGCATTTGACTTTCATTTGATTTAAAAAGCTTTGTTTGAATGTGTTTGACTTTCATTTGGATCAATTAGCTTTGAAGAATGCATTGACTTTCATTTGATTCAAAAAGCTTTGTTTGAATGTGTTTGACTTTAATTCTATTCATATAGCTTTGAAGAATGATTTTGACTTTCATTTGATTCATTAAGCTTTGTTTTGAAATGTGTTTGACTTTCATTCGATTCAATTAGCTTTTAAGAATGCATTTGACTTTCATTTTGATTCAAAAAGGTTTGTTTGAATGTGTTTGACTTTCATTTGATTCAATTAGCTTTGAAGAATGCATTTGAATTTCATTTTATTCAAAAAGCTTTGTATGAATGCGTTTGACTTTCATTAGTTTCAATTAGCTTTGAAGAATGCAATTGACTTTCATTTGATTCAATTACCTTTGAAGAATGCATTTGACTTTCATTTGATTCAAAAAGTTTTGTTTGAATGTGTTTGACTTTCATTTGGATCAATTAGCTTTGAAGAATGCATTTGACTTTCATTTGATTCAAAAAGCTTTGTTTGAATGTGTTTGACTTTCATTTGATTCAATTAGCTTTGAAGAATGCATTTGAATTTCATTTTATTCAAAAAGCTTTGTATGAATGCGTTTGACTTTCATTAGTTTCAATTAGCTTTGAAGAATGCATTTGACTTTCATTTTATTCAATTACCTTTGAAGAATGCATTTGACTTTCATTTGATTCAAAAGCTTTGTTTGAAGTGTTTGACTTTCATTTGGATCAATTAGCTTTGAAGAATGCATTTGACTTTTATTTGATTCATTAAGCTTTGTAATGTGTTTGACTTTCATTTGATTTAATTAGCTTTTAAGAATGCATTTGACTTTCATTTGATTCAAGAAGGTTTTTTGAATGTTTTTGACTTTCATTATTTTCAATTAGCTTTGAAGAATGCATTTGACTTTCATTTGGTTCAAAAACTTTGTTTGAATTTGTATGACTTTCATTTTATTCAATTAGCTATAAAGAATGCATTTTAATTTCATTTGATTCAAAAAGCTTGTTTGAATGTGTTTGACTTTCATTATATTCAATTAGCTTTGAATAATGCATTTGACTTTCATTTGATTTAAAAAGCATTGTTTGAATGTATTTGACTTTCATTTGGATCAATTACCTTTGAAGTATGCATTTGACTTTCATTTGATTCAAAAAGCTTTGTTTGAATGTGTTTGACTTTCATTTGTTTTAATTAGCTTTGAAGAATGCATTTGACTTTCATTTGATTAGAAAAGTTTTGTTTGAATGTGATTGACTTCATTTGATTAAATTAGGTTTGAAGAATGCATTTTACTTTCATTTGACTCAAAAAGCTTTGTTTGAATGTGTTTGATTTTCATTCGATCTAATTAGCTTTTAAGAATGCATTTGACTTTCATTTATTTCAAAAAGGTTTGTTTGAATGTGTTTGACTTTCATTAGTTTCAATTAGCTTTGAAGAATGCATTTGACTTTCATTTGGTTCAAAAAACTTTGTTTGAATGTGTTTGACTTTCATTTTATTCAATTAGCTTTAAAGAATGCATTTTAATTTCATTTGATTCAAAAAGCTTTGTTTGAATGTGTTTGACTTTCATTATATTCAATTAGCTTTGAAGAATGCATTTGACTTTTTGATTTAAAAAGCTTTGTTTGAATGTATTTGACTTTCATTTGGATCAATTAGCTTTGAAGAATGCATTGACTTTCATTTGATTCAAAAAGCTTTGTTTGAATGTGTTTGACTTTAATTCTATTCATATAGCTTTGAAGAATGATTTTGACTTTCATTTGATTCATTAAGCTTTGTTTTGAATGTGTTTGACTTTCATTTGATTCAATTTTTGAAGTTGCATTTCTTTCATTTGATTCAAAAAGCTTTGTTTGAATGTGTTTGACTTTAATTCTATTTATAGCTTTGAAGAATGATTTGACTTTCATTTGATTCATTAAGCTTTGTTTTGAATGTGTTTGACTTTCATTCGATTCAATTAGCTTTTAAGAATGCATTTGACTTTCATTTGATTCAAAAAGGTTTGTTTGAATGTGTTTGACTTTCATTTGATTCAATTAGCTTTGAAGAATGCATTTGAATTTCATTTTATTCAAAAAGCTTTGTATGAATGCGTTTGACTTTCATTAGTTTCAATTAGCTTTGAAGAATGCATTGACTTTCATTTGATTCAATTACTTTGAAGAATGCATTTTTTCATTTGATTCAAAAAGTTTTGTTTGAATGTGTTTGACTTTCATTTGGATCAATTAGCTTTGAAGATGCATTTGACTTTCATTTGATTCAAAAAGCTTTGTTTGAATGTGTTTGACTTTCATTTGTTTTAATTAGCTTTGAAGAATGCATTTGACTTTCATTTGATTAGAAAAGTTTTGAATGTGATTGACTTCATTTGATTAAATTAGTTTGAAGAATGCATTTTACTTTCATTTGACTCAAAAAGCTTTGTTTGAATGTGTTTGATTTTCATTCGATCTAATTAGCTTTTAAGAATGCATTTGACTTTCATTTGGTTTGTTTGAATGTGTTTGACTTTCATTTGAGAATGCATTTGACTTTCATTTGATTCAAAAAGCTTTGTTTGAATGTGTTTGACTTTCATTAATTAGCTTTGAAGAATGCATTTGACTTTCATTTGGTTCAAAAAACTTTGTTTGAATGTGTTTGACTTTCATTTTATTCAATTAGCTTTAAAGAATGCATTTTAATTTCATTTGATTCAAAAATTTTGTTTGAATGTGTTTTGACTTTCATTATATTCAATTAGCTTTGAAGAATGCATTTGACTTTCATTTGATTTAAAAAGCTTTGTTTGAATGTGTTTGACTTTCATTTGGATCAATTAGCTTTGAAGAATGCATTGACTTTCATTTGATTCAAAAAGCTTTTTTGAATGTGTTTGACTTTAATTCTATTCATATAGCTTTGAAGAATGATTTTGACTTTCATTTGATTCATTAAGCTTTGTTTTGAATGTGTTTGACTTTCATTTGATTCAATTAGCTTTAAGAATGCATTTGACTTTCATTTGATTCAAAAAGGTTTGTTTGAATGTTTTTTGACTTTCATTTGATTCAATTAGCTTTGAAGAATGCATTTGAATTTCATTATTCAAAAAGCTTTGTATGAATGCGTTTGACTTTCATTAGTTTCAAGCTTTGAAGAATGCAATTGACTTTCATTTGATTCAATTACTTTGAAGAATGCATTTGACTTTTTTGATTCAAAAAGTTTTGTTTGAATGTGTTTGACTTTCATTTGGATCAATTAGCTTTGAAGAATGCATTTGACTTTCATTTGATTCAAAAAGCTTTGTTTGAATGTGTTTGACTTTCATTTGGATCAATTAGCTTTGAAGAATGCATTTGACTTTTATTTGATTCATTAAGCTTTGTTGAATGTGTTTGACTTTCATTCGATTTTTAGCTTTTAAGAATGCATTTGACTTTCATTTGATTCAAGAAGGTTTGTTTGAATGTTTTTTGACTTTCATTATTTTCAATTAGCTTTGAAGAATGCATTTTTCATTTGAAAAAACTTTCTTTCATTTTATTCAATTAGCTTAAAGAATGCATTTTAATTTCATTTGATTCAAAAAGCTTTGTTTGAATGTGTTTGACTTTCAATTAGCTTTGAATAATGCATTTGACTTTCATTTGATTTAAAAAGCATTGTTTGAATGTATTTTGACTTTCATTTGGATCAATTACCTTTAAGAATGCATTTGACTTTCATTTGATTCAAAAAGCTTTGTTTGAATGTGTTTGACTTTCATTTGTTTCAATTAGCTTTGAAGAATGCATTTGACTTTCATTTGATTAGAAAAGTTTTTTTGAATGTGATTGACTTTCATTTGATTAAATTAGCTTCGAAGAATGCATTTTACTTTCATTTGACTCAAAAAGCTTTGTTTGAATGTTTTGATTTTCATTCGATCTAATTAGCTTTTAAGAATGCATTTGACTTTCATTTATTTCAAAAAGGTTTGTTTGAATGTGTTTGACTTTCATTAGTTTCAATTAGCTTTGAAGAATGCATTTGACTTTCATTTGGTTCAAAAAACTTTGTTTGAATGTGTTTGACTTTCATTTTATTCAATTAGCTTTAAAGAATGCATTTTAATTTCATTTGATTCAAAAAGCTTTGTTTGAATGTGTTTGACTTTCATTATATTCAATTAGCTTTGAAGAATGCATTTGACTTTCATTTGATTTAAAAAGCTTTGTTTGAATGTGTTTGACTTTCATTTGGATCAATTAGCTTTGAAGAATGCATTGACTTTCATTTGATTCAAAAAGCTTTGTTTGAATGTGTTTGACTTTAATTCTATTCATATAGCTTTGAAGAATGATTTTGACTTTCATTTGATTCATTAAGCTTTGTTTTGAATGTGTTTGACTTTCATTTTTCAATTAGCTTTAAAGAATGCATTTGACTTTCATTTGATTCAAAAAGGTTTGTTTGAATGTTTTTGACTTTCATTTGATTCAATTAGCTTTGAAGAATGCATTTGAATTTCTTTATTCAAAAAGCTTTGTATGAATGCGTTTGACTTTCATTAGTTTCAATTAGCTTTGAAGAATGCAATTGACTTTCATTTGATTCAATTACCTTTGAAATGCATTTGACTTTATTCAAAAAGTTTTGTTTGAATGTGTTTGACTTTCATTTGGATCAATTAGCTTTGAAGAATGCATTTGACTTTCATTTGATTCAAAAAGCTTTGTTTGAATGTGTTTGACTTTCATTTGGATCAATTAGCTTTGAAGAATGCATTTGACTTTTATTTGATTCATTAAGCTTTGTGTGAATGTGTTTGACTTTCATTCGATTTAATTAGCTTTTAAGAATGCATTTGACTTTCATTTGATTCAAGAAGGTTTGTTTGAATGTTTTTGACTTTCATTATTTTCAATTAGCTTTGAAGAATGCATTAGACTTTCATTTGGTTCAAAAAACTTTGTTTGAATTTGTATGACTTTCATTTTATTCAATTAGCTATAAAGAATGCATTTTAATTTCATTTGATTCAAAAAGCTTTGTTTGAATGTGTTTGACTTTAATATATTCAATTAGCTTTGAATAATGCATTTGACTTTCATTTGATTTAAAAAGCATTGTTTGAATGTATTTGACTTTCATTTGGATCAATTACCTTTAAGAATGCATTTGACTTTCATTTGATTCAAAAAGCTTTGTTTGAATGTGTTTGACTTTCATTTGTTTCAATTAGCGTTGAAGAATGCATTTGACTTTCATTTGATTAGAAAAGTTTTGTTTGAATGTGATTGACTTTCATTTGATTAAATTAGCTTCGAAGAATGCATTTTACTTTCATTTGACTCAAAAAGCTTTGTTTGAATGTGTTTGATTTTCATTCGATCTAATTAGCTTTTAAGAATGCATTTGACTTTCATTTATTTCAAAAAGGTTTGTTTGAATGTGTTTGACTTTCATTAGTTTCAATTAGCTTTGAAGAATGCATTTGACTTTCATTTGGTTCAAAAACTTTGTTTGAATGTGTTTGACTTTCATTTTATTCAATTAGCTTTAAAGAATGCATTTTAATTTCATTTGATTCAAAAAGCTTTGTTTGAATGTGTTTGACTTTCATTATATTCAATTAGCTTTGAAGAATGCATTTGACTTTCATTTGATTTAAAAAGCTTTGTTTGAATGTGTTTGACTTTCATTTGGATCAATTAGCTTTGAAGAATGCATTGACTTTCATTTGATTCAAAAAGCTTTGTTTGAATGTGTTTGACTTTAATTCTATTCATATAGCTTTGAAGAATGATTTTGACTTTCATTTGATTCATTAAGCTTTGTTTTGAATGTGTTTGACTTTCATTCGATTCAATTAGCTTTTAAGAATGCATTTGACTTTCATTTGATTCAAAAAGGTTTGTTTGAATGTGTTTGACTTTCATTTGATTCAATTAGCTTTGAAGAATGCATTTGAATTTCATTTTATTCAAAAAGCTTTGTATGAATGCGTTTGACTTTCATTGTTTCAATTAGCTTTGAAGAATGCAATTGACTTTCATTTGATTCAATTACCTTTGAAGAATGCATTTGACTTTCATTTGATTCAAAAGTTCATTTGGATCAATTAGCTTTGAATGCATTTCTTTCATTTGATTCAAAAAGCTTTGTTTGAATGTGTTTGACTTTCATTTGATCAATTAGCTTTGAAGAATGCATTTGAATTTCATTTATTCAAAAAGCTTTGTTGAATGCGTTTGACTTTCATTAAATTAGCTTTGAAGAATGCATTGACTTGAAGAATGCATTTGACTTTCATTTGATTCAAATTTTGTTTGAATGTGTTTGACTTTCATTTGGATCAATTAGCTTTGAAGAATGCATTTGACTTTCATTTGATTCAAAAAGCTTTGTTTGAATGTGTTTGACTTTCATTTGGATCAATTAGCTTTGAAGAATGCATTTGACTTTTATTTGATTCATTAAGCTTTGTGTGAATGTGTTTGACTTTCATTTGATTAATTAGCTTTTAAGAATGCATTTGACTTTCATTTGATTCAAGAAGGTTTGTTTGAATGTTTTTGACTTTCATTATTTTCAATTAGCTTTGAAGAATGCATTTGACTTTCATTTGGTTCAAAAAACTTTGTTTGAATTTGTATGACTTTCATTTTATTCAATTAGCTATAAAGAATGCATTTTAATTTCATTTGATTCAAAAAGCTTTGTTTGAATGTTTGACTTTCATTATATTCAATTAGCTTTGAATAATGCATTTGACTTTCATTTGATTTAAAAAGCATTGTTTGAATGTATTTGACTTTCATTTGGATCAATTACTTTTAAGAATGCATTTGACTTTCATTTGATTCAAAAAGCTTTGTTTGAATGTGTTGACTTTCATTTGTTCAATTAGCAAGAATGCATTTGACTTTCATTTGATTAGAAAAGTTTTGTTTGAATGTGATTGACTTTCATTTGATTAAATTAGCTTCGAAGAATGCATTTTACTTTCATTTGACTCAAAAAGCTTTGTTTGAATGTGTTTGATTTTCATTCGATCTAATTAGCTTTTAAGAATGCATTTGACTTTCATTTATTTCAAAAGGTTTGTTTGAATGTGTTTGACTTTCATTAGTTTCAATTAGCTTTGAAGAATGCATTTGACTTTCATTTGGTTCAAAAAACTTTGTTTGAATGTGTTTGACTTTCATTTTATTCAATTAGCTTTAAAGAATGCATTTTAATTTCATTTGATTCAAAAAGCTTTGTTTGAATGTGTTTGACTTTCATTATATTCAATTAGCTTTGAAGAATGCATTTGACTTTCATTTGATTTAAAAAGCTTTGTTTGAATGTGTTTGACTTTCATTTGGATCAATTAGCTTTGAAGAATGCATTGACTTTCATTTGATTCAAAAAGCTTTGTTTGAATGTGTTTGACTTTAATTCTATTCATATAGCTTTGAAGAATGATTTTGACTTTCATTTGATTCATTAAGCTTTGTTTTGAATGTGTTTGACTTTCATTCGATTCAATTAGCTTTTAAGAATGCATTTGACTTTCATTTGATTCAAAAAGCTTTGTTTGAATGTGTTTGACTTTCATTTGATTCAATTAGCTTTGAAGAATGCATTTGAATTTCATTTTATTCAAAAAGCTTTGTATGAATGCGTTTGACTTTCATTAGTTTCAATTAGCTTTGAAGAATGCAATTCTTTCATTTATTCAATTACCTTTGAAGAATGCATTTGACTTTCATTTGATTCAAAAAGTTTTGTTTGAATGTGTTTGACTTTCATTTGGATCAATTAGCTTTGAAGAATGCATTTGACTTTCATTTGATTCAAAAAGCTTTGTTTGAATGTGTTTGACTTTCATTTGGATCAATTAGCTTTGAAGAATGCATTTGACTTTTATTTGATTCATTAAGCTTTGTGTGAATGTGTTTGACTTTCATTTGATTTAATTAGCTTTTAAGAATGCATTTGACTTTCATTTGATTCAAGAAGGTTTGTTTGAATGTTTTTGACTTTCATTATTTTCAATTAGCTTTGAAGAATGCATTTGACTTTCATTTGGTTCAAAAAACTTTGTTTGAATTTGTATGACTTTCATTTTATTCAATTAGCTTAAAGAATGCATTTTAATTTCATTTGATTCAAAAAGCTTTGTTTGAATGTGTTTGACTTTCATTATATTCAATTAGCTTTGAATAATGCATTTGACTTTCATTTGATTTAAAAAGCATTGTTTGAATGTATTTGACTTTCATTTGGATCAATTACCTTTGAAGTATGCATTTGACTTTCATTTGATTCAAAAAGCTTTGTTTGAATGTGTTTGACTTTCATTTGTTTCAATTAGCTTTGAAGAATGCATTTGACTTTCATTTGATTAGAAAAGTTTTGTTTGAATGTGATTGACTTTCATTTGATTAAATTAGGTTTGAAGAATGCATTTTACTTTCATTTGACTCAAAAAGCTTTGTTTGAATGTGTTTGATTTTCATTCGATCTAATTAGCTTTTAAGAATGCATTTGACTTTCATTTATTTCAAAAAGGTTTGTTTGAATGTGTTTGACTTTCATTAGTTTCAATTAGCTTTGAAGAATGCATTTGACTTTCATTTGGTTCAAAAAACTTTGTTTGAATGTGTTTGACTTTCATTTTATTCAATTAGCTTTAAAGAATGCATTTTAATTTCATTTGATTCAAAAAGCTTTGTTTGAATGTGTTTGACTTTCATTATATTCAATTAGCTTTGAA
>NW_018743725.1:0-23139 GCF_001683475.1 Chenopodium quinoa
TTTGATTCAAATAGCTTTGTTTGAATGTGTTTGAATTTCATTTAATTCAATTTGCTTTGTAGAATGCATTTCACTTTCATTTGATTTATATAGCTTTGTTTGAATGTGTTTGACTTTCATTTAAATTAAAAAGCTTTTTTTGAATGTGTTTGACTTTCATTTGATTTAAAAGGCTTTGTTTGAATGTGTTCGACTTTCATTTGATGCAATTAGCTTTGTAGAATGTATTTTACTTTTATTTGATTTAATTAGTTTGTTTAAATTTATTTGACTCTCATTTGATTCAAATAGCTTTGTTTGAATGTATTTGACTTTTATTTGATTCAATTAGCTTTGAGAATGTATTTGACTTTCATTTGATTCGAAATCTTTGTTTGAATGTGTTTGACTTTCATTTGATTCAATTAGGTTTGTTTGAATGTGTTTTGACTTTAATTTAATTCAATTAGCTTTATATAATGTATTAGACTTTTATTTGATTTAATTAGCTTCGTTTTAATGTATTTGACTCTCATTTGATTCAAATAGCTTTTGTTTGAATGTGTTTGACTTTCATTTGATTCAAATAGCTTTGTTTGAATGTGTTTGAGTTTCATTTGATTCAATTAGCTTTGAAGAATGTAATTGACTTTCATTCGATTAAAATAGCTTTGTTTGAATGTGCTTGACTTTCTTTTGATTCAATTAGCTTTGTTTGAATGTGTTTGACTTTCATTTGATTCAATTAGCTTTGTTGAATGTATTTGACATTCATTTGATTCAATTAGCTTTGTTTGAATGTGTTTGATTTTCATTTGAGTCAAATAGCTTTGTTTGAATGCGTTTAACTTTCATTTGATTCAATTAGCTTTGTAGAATACATTTCACTTTCATTAAATTTAAACAACTTTGTTTGAATGTGTTTGACTTTCATTTGACTCAAATAGCTTTATTTGATTGCGTTTTACTTTCATTTGATACAATTAGCTTTGTAGAACGTATTTGACTTTCATTTGATTCAAATAGCTTTATTTAAATGTGTTTGACTTTCGTTTGATTCAATTAGCTTTGTAGAATGTATTTGACTTTCATTTGATTCAAATAGCTTTATTTGAATGTGTTTGACTTTCATTTGATTCAATTAGCTTTGTAGAAGGTATTTGACTTTCATTAATACGAAATCTTTGTTTGAATGTGTTTGACTTTCATTTGATTCAATTAGCTTTGTTTGAATGTGTTTGACTTTCATTTGATTCAATTCGCTTTGTTGAATGTATTTGACTTTCAGTTAATTCAATTAGCTTTGTTTGAATGTGTTTGACTTTCATTTGATTCAATTAGCTTTGTAGAATGTATTTGACTTTTATTTGATTTAATTAGCTTTGTTTGAATGTATTTGACTCTCATTTGATTCAAATAGCTTTGTTTGAATGTGTTTCACTTTCATTTGATTCAATTAGCTTTGTAGAATGCATTTCACTTTCATTTTATTCAAATAGCTTTGTTTGAATGTGTTTGACTTTCATTTGATACAATTAGCTTTGTAGAACGTATTTGACTGTCATTTGATTCAAATAGCTTTGTTTGAATGTGTTTGACTTTCATTTGATTCAATTAGCTTTGTAGAATGTATTTGACTTTCATTTGATTAAAAAGCTTTGTTTGAATGTGTTTGACTTTCATTTGATTCAATTAGCTTTGTTTGAATGTGTTTGACTTTCATTTAAATTAAAAAGCTTTTTTGAATGTGTTTGACTTTCATTTGATTTAAAAGGCTTTGTTTGAATGTGTTTGACTTTCATTAGATGCAATTAGGTTTGTAGAATTTATTTTACTTTTTTTTTATTTAATTAGCTTTGTTTGAATTTATTTGACTCTCATTTGATTCAAATAGCTTTGTTCGAATGTGTTTGACTTTCATTTGATTCAATTAGCTTTGTAGAATGTATTTGACTTTCATTTGATTCAAATAGCTTTATTTGAATGTGTTTGACTTTCATTTGATTCAATTAGCTTTGTAGAATGTATTTGACTTTCATTGAATACGAAATCTTTGTTTGAATGTGTTTGACTTTCATTTGATTCAATTAGCTTTGTTTGAATGTGTTTGACTTTCATTTGATTCAATTCGCTTTGTTTGAATGTATTTGACTTTCAGTTAATTCAATTAGCTTTGTTTGAATGTGTTTGACTTTCATTTGATTCAATTAGCTATGTAGAATGTATTTGACTTTTATTTGATTTAATTAGCTTTGTTTGAATGTATTTGACTCTCATTTGATTCAATAGCTTTGTTTGAATGTGTTTCACTTTCATTTGATTCAATTAGCTTTGTAGAATGCATTTCACTTTCATTTTATTCAAATAGCTTTGTTGAATGTGTTTGACTTTCATTTGATACAATTAGCTTTGTAGAACGTATTTGACTGTCATTTGATTCAAATACCTTTGTTTGAATGTGTTTGACTTTCATTTTGATTCAATTAGCTTAGTAGAATGTATTTGACTTTCATTTGATTAAAAAGCTTTGTTTGAATGTGTTTGACTTTCATTTGATTCAATTAGCTTTGTAGAATGTATTTGACTTCCATTTGATTCAATTAGCTTTGTTTGAATGTGTTTGACTTTTATATGATTCAATTAGCTTTGTAAAATGTATTTGACTTTTATTTGATTTAATTAGCTTTGTTTGAATGTGTTTGACTTTCATTTGATTCAATTAGCTTTGTCGAATTTATTTGACTTTCATTTGAATCAAATAACTTTGTTTGACTGTGTTTTGACTTTCATTTGATTCAATTTGCTTTGTTTGAATGTGTTTGACTTTCATTTGATTCGATTAGCTTTGTAGAATGTATTTGACTTTCATTTGATTCAAATAGCTTTGTTTGAATGTGTTTGACATTCAATTGATTCAATTAGCTTTGTAGAATGTGTTTGACTGTCATTTGATTCAAATAGCTTTGTTTGAATGTGTTTGAATTTCATTTAATTCAATTTGCTTTGTAGAATGCATTTTCACTTTCATTTGATTTATATAGCTTTGTGTTTGAATGTGTTTGACTTTCATTTAAATTAAAAAGCTTTTTTTGAATGTGTTTGACTTTCATTTGATTTAAAAGGCTTTGTTTGAATGTTTTGACTTTCATTTGATTCAATTTGCTTTGTAGAATGTATTTGACTTTCATTTGATTCAAAATCTTTGTTTGAATGTGTTTGACTTTCATTTTAATTCAATTAGCTTTGTTTGAATGTGTTTTACTTTAATTTAATTCAATTAGCTTTGTAGAATGTATTAGACTTTTATTTGATTTAATTAGCTTTGTTTTAATGTATTTGACTCTCATTTGATTCAAATAGCTTTGTTTGAATGTGTTTGACTTTCATTTGATTCAAATAGCTTTGTTTGAATGTGTTTGACTTTCATTTGATTCAATTAGCTTTGTAGAATGTAATTGACTTTCATTCGATTAAAATAGCTTTGTTTGAATGTGCTTGACTTTCATTTGATTCAATTAGCTTTGTTTGAATGTGTTTGACTTTCATTTGATTCAATTACCTTTGTTGAATGTATTTGACTTTCATTTGATTCAATTAGCTTTGTTTGAATGTGTTTGACTTTCATTAGATTCAAATAGCTTTGTTTGAATGCGTTTAACTTTCATTTGATTCAATTAGCTTTGAAGAATACATTTCACTTTCATTTAATTTAAACAACTTTGTTTGAATGTGTTTGACTTTCATTTGACTCAAATAGCTTTATTTGATTGCGTTTGACTTTCATTTGATACAATTAGCTTTGTAGATTGTATTTGACTTTCATTTGATTCAAATAGCTTTATTTGAATGTGTTTGGCTTTCTTTTGATTCAATTAGCTTTGTTTGAATGTGTTTGACTTTCATTTGATACAATTAGCTTTGTAGAATGTATTTGACTGTCATTTGATTCAAATAGCTTTGTTTGAATGTGTTTGACTTTCATTTGATTCAATTAGCTTTGTAGAATGTATTTGTCTTTCATTTGATTCAAATAGCTTTATTTGAATGTGTTTGACTTTCATTTGATTCAATTAGCTTTGTAGAATGTATTTGACTTTCATTTAATACGAAATCTTTGTTTGAATGTGTTTGACTTTCATTTGATTCAATTTGCTTTGTAGAATGTATTTGACTTCCATTTGATTCAATTAGCTTTGTAGAATGTATTTGACTTTTATTTGATTTAATTAGCTTTGTTTGAATGTGTTTGACTTTTATTAGATTCAATTAACTATGTAGAATGTATTTGACTTTCATTTGAATCAAATAACTTTGTTTGACTGTGTTTGACTTTCATTTGATTCAATTTGCTTTGTAGAATGTATTTGACTTTCATTTTCTTCAAATAGCTTTGTTTGAATGTGTTTGACTTTCATTTGATTCAATTAGCTTTGTAGAATGTATTTGACATTCATTTTATTAAAATAGCTTTGTTTGAATGTGCTGGACTTTTATTTGATTCAAATAGCTTTGTTTTGAATGTGCTGGACTTTTATTTGATTGAATTAGCTTTGTTTGAATGTGTTTGACTTTCATTTGATTCAATTAGCTTTGTAGAATGTATTTGACTGTCATTTGATTCAAATAGCTTTGTTTGAATGTGTTTGAATTTCATTTAATTCAATTTGCTTTGTAGAATGCATTTCACTTTCATTTGATTTATATAGCTTTGTTTGAATGTGTTTGACTATCATTTAAATTAAAAAGCTTTTTTTGAATGTGTTTGACTTTCAGTTGATTTAAAAGGCTTTGTTTGAATGTGTTTGACTTTCATTTGATGCAATTAGCTTTGTAGAATGTATTTTACTTTTATTTGATTTAATTAGCTTTGTTTGAATTTATTTGACTCTCATTTGATTCACATAGCTTTGTTTGAATGTGTTTGACTTTCATTTGATTCAATTAGCTATGTAGAATGTATTTGACTTTCATTTGAATCTAATAACTTTGTTTGACTGTGTTTGACTTTCATTTGATTCAATTTGCTTTGTAGAATGTATTTGACTTTCATTTTCTTCAAATAGCTTTGTTTGAATGTGTTTGACTTTCATTTGATTCAAATAGCTTTATTTGAATGTGTTTGACTTTCATTTGATTCAATTAGCTTTGTAGAATGTATTTGACTTTCATTTGAGTCAAATAACTTTGTTTGACTTTGTTTGACTTTCATTTGTTTCAATTTGCATTGTAGAATGTATTTGACTTTCATTTTCTTCAAATAGCTTTGTTTGAATGTGTTTGACCTTCATTTAATTCAATTTGCTTTGTAGAATGCATTTCACTTTAATTTGATATATATAGCTTTGTTTGAATGTGTTTGACTATCATTTAAATTAAAAAGCTTTTTTTGAATGTGTTTGACTTTCATTTTATTTAAAAGGCTTTGTTTGAATGTGTTTGACTTTCATTTGATGCAATTAGCTTTGGAGAATGTATTTTACTTTTATTTGATTTAATTAGCTTTGTTTGAATTTATTTGACTGTCATTTGATTCAAATAGCTTTGTTTGAATGTGTTTGACTTTCATTTGATTCAATTAGCTTTGTAGAATGTATTTGAATTTCATTTGATTCAAATAGCTTTATTTGAATGTGTTTTACTTTCATTTGATTCAATTAGCTTTGTAGAATGTATTTGACATTCATTTAATTAAAATAGCTTTGTTTGAATGTGTTTGACTTTCATTTGATTCAAATAGCTTTATTTGAATGTGTTTGAACTTCATTTGATTCAATTAGTTTTGTAGAATGTATTTGACTTTCATTTGATTCAATTAGCTTTGTTTGAATGAGTTTCACTTTCATTTGATTCAATTAGCTTTGTAGAATGTATTTGACTCTCATTTGATTCAAATAGCTTTGTTTGAATGCGTTTAACTTTCATTTGATTCAATTAGCTTTGTAGAATGCATTTCACTTTCATTTGATTTAAATAACTTTGTTTCAATGCGTTTGACTTTCAATTGATTCAAATAGCTTTATTTTATATTGTTGACTTTCATTTGATACAATTAGCTTTGTTGAACGTATTTGACATTCATTTGATTAAAATAGCTTTGTTTAAATGTGTTTGAATTTTATTTGATTCAATTTGCTTTGTTTGAATGTGTTTGACTTTCATTTGATTCTATTAGCTTTGTTGAATGTATTTGACTTTCATTTGATTCAATTAGCTTTGTTTGAATGTGTTTGACTTTCATTTGATTCAATTAGCTTTGTAGAATGTATTTGACATTCATTTGATTAAAATAGCTTTGTTTGAATGTGTTTGAATTTCATTTGATTCAATTTGCTTTGTTTGAATGTGTTTGACTTTCATTTGATTCTATTAGCTTTGTTGAATGTATTTGACTTTCATTTGATTCAATTAGCTTTGTTTGAATGTGTTTGACTTTCATTTGATTCAATTAGCTTTGTTGAATGTATTTGACATTCATTTAATTAAAATAGCTTTATTTGAATGTGTTTCACTTTCATTTGATTCAAATAGCTTTATTTGAATGTGTTTGACTTTCATTTGATTCAATTAGTTTTGTAGAATGTATTTGACGTTCATTTGATTCAATTAGCTTTGTTTGAATGAGTTTGACTTTCATTTGATTCAATTAGCTTTGTAGAATGTATTTGACTCTCATTTGATTCAAATAGCTTTGTTTGAATGCGTTTAACTTTCATTTCATTCAATTAGCTTTGTAGAATGCATTTCACTTTCATTTGATTTAAATAACTTTGTTTCAATGCGTTTGACTTTCATTTGATTCAAATAGCTTTATTTTAATGTGTTTGACTTTCATTTGATACAATTAGCTTTGTTGAACGTATTTGACATTCATTTGATTAAATAGCTTTGTTTGAATGTGTTTGACTTTCATTTGATTCAATTTGCTTTGATTGAATGTGTTTGACTTTCATTTGATTCTATTAGCTTTGTTGAATGTATTTGACTTTCATTTGATTCAATTAGCTTTGTTTGAATGTGTTTGACTTTCATTTGATTCAATTAGCTTTGTAGAATGTATTTGACTTTTATTTGATTTAATTAGCTTTGTTTGAATGTTTTTGACTCTCATTTAATTCAAATAGCTTTGTTTGAATGTGTTTGACTTTCATTTAATTCAAATAGCTTTATTTGAATGTGTTTGACTTTCATTTGATTCAAATAGCTTTATTTGAATGTGTTTGACTTTCATTTGATTCAATTAGTTTTTGTAGAATGTATTTGACTTTCATTTAATTTAATTAGCTTTGTTTGAATGAGTTTGACTTTCATTTGATTCAATTAGCTTTGTAGAATGTATTTGACTCTCATTTGATTCAAATAGCTTTGTTTGAATGCGTTTAACTTTCATTTGATTCAATTAGCTTTGTAGAATGCATTTCACTTTCATTTGATTTAAATAACTTTGTTTCAATGCGTTTGACTTTCATTTGATTCAAATAGCTTTATTTTAATGTGTTTGACTTTCATTTGATACAATTAGCTTTGTTGAACGTATTTGACATTCAATTGATTAAAATAGCTTTGTTTGAATGTGTTTGACTTTCATTTGATTCAATTTGCTTTGTTTGAATGTGTTTGACTTTCATTTGATTCTATTAGCTTTGTTGAATGTATTTGACTTTCATTTGATTCAATTAGCTTTGTTTGAATGTGTTTGACTTTCATTTGATTCAATTAGCTTTGTAGAATGTATTTGACTTTTATTTGATTTAATTAGCTTTGTTTGAATGTTTTTGACTCTCATTTAATTCAAATAGCTTTGTTTGAATGTGTTTCACTTTTATTTTATTCAATTAGCTTTGTAGAACGTATTTGACTTTCATTTGATTCAAATAGCTTTGTTTGAATGTGTTTGACTTTCATTTGATCCAATTAGCTTAGTAGAATGTATTTGACTTTCATTTGATTCAAATAGCTTTGTTTGAATGTTTTTGACTTTCATTTGATTTAATTAGCTTTGTAGAATGTATTTGACTTTTATTTGATTTAATTAGCTTTGTTTGAACATGTTTGACTCTCATTTGATTAAAATAGCTTTGTTTGAATGTGTTTGAATTTCATTTGATTCAATTTGCTTTGTTTGAATGTGTTTGACTTTCATTTGATTCTATTAGCTTTGTTGAATGTATTTGACTTTCATTTGATTCTAATAGCTTTGTTTGAATGTGTTTGACTTTCATTTGATTCAATTAGCTTTGTAGAATGTATTTGACATTCATTTAATTAAAATAGCTTTGTTTGAATGTGTTTCACTTTCATTTGATTCAAATAGCTTTATTTGAATGTGTTTGACTTTCATTTGATTCAATTAGTTTTGTAGAATGTATTTGACGTTCATTTGATTCAATTAGCTTTTTTTGAATGAGTTTGACTTTCATTTGATTCAATTAGCTTTGTAGAATGTATTTGACTCTCATTTGATTCAAATAGCTTTGTTTGAATGCGTTTAACTTTCATTTGATTCAATTAGCTTTGTAGAATGCATTTCACTTTCATTTGATTTAAATAACTTTGTTTTAATGCGTTTGACTTTCATTTGATTCAAATAGCTTTATTTTAATGTGTTTGACTTTCATTTGATACAATTAGCTTTGTTGAACGTATTTGACATTCATTTGATTAAAATAGCTTTGTTTGAATGTGTTTGACTTTCATTTGATTCAATTTGCTTTGATTGAATGTGTTTGACTTTCATTTGATTCTATTAGCTTTGTTGAATGTATTTGACTTTCATTTGATTCAATAGGTTTGTTTTGAATGTGTTTGACTTTCATTTGATTCAATTAGCTTTGTAGAATGTATTTGACTTTTATTTGATTTAATTAGCTTTGTTTGAATGTTTTTGACTCTCATTTAATTCAAATAGCTTTGTTTGAATGTGTTTGACTTTCATTTGATTCGAATAGCTTTATTTGAATGTGTTTGACTTTCATTTGATTCAATTAGTTTTGTAGAATGTATTTGACTTTCATTTGAGTCAAATAACTTTGTTTGACTTTGTTTGACTTTCATTTGTTTCAATTTGCATTGTAGAATGTATTTGACTTTCATTTTCTTCAAATAGCTTTGTTTGAATGTGTTTGACCTTCATTTAATTCAATTTGCTTTGTAGAATGCATTTCACTTTAATTTGATTTATATAGCTTTGTTTGAATGTGTTTGACTATCATTTAAATTAAAAAGCTTTTTTTGAATATGTTTGACTTTCATTTGATTTAAAAGGCTTTGTTTGAATGTGTTTGACTTTAATTTGATGCAATTAGCTTTGTAGAATGTATTTTACTTTTATTTGATTTAATTAGCTTTGTTTGAATTTATTTGACTGTCATTTGATTCAAATAGCTTTGTTACAATGTGTTTGACTTTCATTTGATTCAATTAGCTTTGTAGAATGTATTTGACTTTCATTTGATTCAAATAGCTTTATTTGAATGTGTTTGACTTTCATTTGATTCAATTAGCTTTGTAGAATGTATTTGACATTCATTTAATTAAAACAGCTTTGTTTGAATGTGTTTGACTTTCATTTGATTCAAATAGCTTTATTTGAATGTGTTTGACTTTCATTTGATTTAATTAGTTTTGTAGAATATATTTGACTTTCATTTGATTCAATTAGCTTTGTTTGAATGAGTTTGACTTTCATTTGATTCAATTAGCTTTGTAGAATGTATTTGACTCTCATTTGATTCAAATAGCTTTGTTTGAATGCGTTTAACTTTCATTTGATTCAATTAGCTTTGTAGAATGCATTTCACTTTCATTTGATTTAAATAACTTTGTTTTAATGCGTTTGACTTTCATTTGATTAAAATAGCTTTATTTTAATGTGTTTGACTTTAATTTGATACAATTAGCTTTGTTGAACGTATTTGACATTCATTTGATTAAAATAGCTTTGTTTGAATGTGTTTGACTTTCATTTGATTCAATTTGCTTTGATTGAATGTGTTTGACTTTCATTTGATTCTATTAGTTTTGTAGAATGTATTTGACTTTCATTTGATTCAATTAGCTTTGTTTGAATGAGTTTGACTTTCATTTGATTCAATTAGCTTTGTAGAATGTATTTGACTCTCATTTGATTCAAATAGCTTTGTTTGAATGCGTTTAACTTTCATTTGATTCAATTAGCTTTGTAGAATGCATTTCACTTTCATTTGATTTAAATAACTTTGTTTCAATGCGTTTGACTTTCATTTGATTCAAATAGCTTTATTTTAATGTGTTTGACTTTCATTTGATACAATTAGCTTTGTTGAACGTATTTGACATTCAATTGATTAAAATAGCTTTGTTTGAATGTGTTTGACTTTCATTTGATTCAATTTGCTTTTTTAGAATGTGTTTGACTTTCATTTGATTCTATTAGCTTTGTTGAATGTATTTGACTTTCATTTGATTCAATTAGCTTTGTTTGAATGTGTTTGACTTTCATTTGATTCAATTAGCTTTGTAGAATGTATTTGACTTTTATTTGATTTAATTAGCTTTGTTTGAATGTTTTTGACTCTCATTTAATTCAAATAGCTTTGTTTGAATGTGTTTCACTTTTATTTGATTCAATTAGCTTTGTAGAACGTATTTGACTTTCATTTGATTTAAATAACTTTGTTTTAATGCGTTTGAATTTCATTTGATTCAAATAGCTTTATTTTAATGTGTTTGACTTTAATTTGATACAATTAGCTTTGTTGAACGTATTTGACATTCATTTGATTAAAATAGCTTTGTTTGAATGTGTTTGACTTTCATTTGATTCAATTTGCTTTGATTGAATGTGTTTGACTTTCATTTGATTCTATTAGTTTTGTAGAATGTATTTGACTTTCATTTGATTCAATTAGCTTTGTTTGAATGAGTTTGACTTTCATTTGATTCAATTAGCTTTGTAGAATGTATTTGACTCTCATTTGATTCAAATAGCTTTGTTTGAATGCGTTTAACTTTCATTTGATTCAATTAGCTTTGTAGAATGCATTTCACTTTCATTTGATTTAAATAACTTTGTTTCAATGCGTTTGACTTTCATTTGATTCAAATAGCTTTATTTTTAATGTGTTTGACTTTTCATTTGATACAATTAGCTTTGTTGAACGTATTTGACATTCATTTGATTAAAATAGCTTTGTTTGAATGTGTTTGACTTTCATTTGATTCAATTTGCTTTGATTGAATGTGTTTGACTTTCATTTGATTCTATTAGTTTTGTAGAATGTATTTGACTTTCATTTGATTCAATTAGCTTTGTTTGAATGAGTTTGACTTTCATTTGATTCAATTAGCTTTGTAGAATGTATTTGACTCTCATTTGATTCAAATAGCTTTGTTTGAATGCGTTTAACTTTCATTTGATTCAATTAGCTTTGTAGAATGCATTTCACTTTCATTTGATTTAAATAACTTTGTTTCAATGCGTTTGACTTTTCATTTGATTCAAATAGCTTTATTTTAATGTGTTTGACTTTCATTTGATACAATTAGCTTTGTTGAACGTATTTGACATTCAATTGATTAAAATAGCTTTGTTTGAATGTGTTTGACTTTCATTTGATTCAATTTGCTTTTTTTAGAATGTGTTTTGACTTTCATTTGATTCTATTAGCTTTGTTGAATGTATTTGACTTTCATTTGATTAAAATAGCTTTGTTTGAATGTGTTTGAATTTCATTTGATTCAATTTGCTTTGTTTGAATGTGTTTGACTTTCATTTGATTCTATTAGCTTTGTTGAATGTATTTGACTTTCATTTGATTCAATTAGCTTTGTTTGAATGTGTTTGACTTTCATTTGATTCAATTAGCTTTGTAGAATGTATTTGACATTCATTTAATTAAAATAGCTTTGCTTGAATGTGTTTCACTTTCATTTGATTCAAATAGCTTTATTTGAATGTGTTTGACTATCATTTGATTCAATTAGTTTTGTAGAATGTATTTGACGTTCATTTGATTCAATTAGCTTTGTTTGAATGAGTTTGACTTTCATTTTGATTCAATTAGCTTTGTAGAATGTATTTGACTCTCATTTGATTCAAATAGCTTTGTTTGAATGCGTTTAACTTTCATTTGATTCAATTAGCTTTGTAGAATGCATTTCACTTTCATTTGATTTAAATAACTTTGTTTCAATGCGTTTGACTTTCATTTGATTCAAATAGATTTATTTTAATGTGTTTGACTTTCATTTGATACAATTAGCTTTGTTGAACGTATTTGACATTCATTTTGATTAAAATAGCTTTGTTTGAATGTGTTTGACTTTCATTTGATTCAATTTGCTTTGATTGAATGTGTTTGACTTTCATTTTATTCTATTAGCTTTGTTGAATGTATTTGACTTTCATTTGATTCAATTAGCTTTGTTTGAATGTGTTTGACTTTCATTTGATTCAATTATCTTTGTAGAATGTATTTGACTTTCATTTGATTCAAATAGCTTTATTTGAATGTGTTTGACTTTCATTTGATTCAATTAGCTTTGTAGAATGTATTTGACATTCATTTAATTAAAACAGCTTTGTTTGAATGTGTTTGACTTTCATTTGATTCAAATAGCTTTATTTGAATGTGTTTGACTTTCATTTGATTCAAATAGCTTTATTTGAATGTGTTTGACTTTCATTTGATTCAATTAGTTTTGTAGAATGTATTTGACTTTCATTTGATTCAATTAGCTTTGTTTGAATGAGTTTGACTTTCATTTGATTCAATTAGCTTTGTAGAATGTATTTGACTCTCATTTGATTCAAATAGCTTTGTTTGAATGCGTTTAACTTTCATTTGATTCAATTAGCTTTGTAGAATGCATTTCACTTTCATTTGATTTAAATAACTTTGTTTCAATGCGTTTGACTTTCATTTGATTCAAATAGCTTTATTTTAATGTGTTTGACTTTCATTTGATACAATTAGCTTTGTTGAACGTATTTGACATTCAATTGATTAAAATAGCTTTGTTTGAATGTGTTTGACTTTCATTTGATTCAATTTGCTTTGTTTGAATGTGTTTGACTTTCATTTGATTCTATTAGCTTTGTTGAATGTATTTGACTTTCATTTGATTCAATTAGCTTTGTTTGAATGTGTTTGACTTTCATTTGATTCAATTAGCTTTGTAGAATGTATTTGACTTTTATTTGATTTAATTAGCTTTGTAGAATGTATTTGACTTTTATTTTATTTAATTAGCTTTGTTTGAACATGTTTGACTCTCATTTGATTAAAATAGCTTTGTTTGAATGTGTTTGAATTTCATTTGATTCAATTTGCTTTGTTTGAATGTGTTTGACTTTCATTTGATTCTATTAGCTTTGTTGAATGTATTTGACTTTCATTTGATTCAATTATCTTTGTTTGAATGTGTTTGACTTTCATTTGATTCAATTAGTTTTGTAGAATGTATTTGACTTTCATTTGATTCAATTAGCTTTGTTTGAATGAGTTTGACTTTCATTTGATTCAATTAGCTTTATAGAATGTATTTGACTCTCATTTGATTCAAATAGCTTTGTTTGAATGCGTTTAACTTTCATTTGATTCAATTAGCTTTGTAGAATGCATTTCACTTTCATTTGATTTAAATAACTTTGTTTCAATGCGTTTGACTTTCATTTGATTCAAATAGCTTTATTTTAATGTGTTTGACTTTCATTTGATACAATTAGCTTTGTTGAACGTATTTGACATTCATTTGATTAAAATAGCTTTGTTTGAATGTGTTTGACTTTCATTTGATTCAATTTGCTTTGATTGAATGTGTTTGACTTTCATTTGATTCTATTAGTTTTGTAGAATGTATTTGACTTTCATTTGATTCAATTAGCTTTGTTTGAATGAGTTTGACTTTCATTTGATTCAATTAGCTTTGTAGAATGTATTTGACTCTCATTTGATTCAAATAGCTTTGTTTGAATGCGTTTAAACTTTCATTTGATTCAATTAGCTTTGTAGAATGCATTTCACTTTCATTTGATTTAAATAACTTTGTTTCAATGCGTTTGACTTTCATTTGATTCAAATAGCTTTATTTTAATGTGTTTGACTTTCATTTGATACAATTAGCTTTGTTGAACGTATTTGACATTCAATTGATTAAAATAGCTTTGTTTGAATGTGTTTGACTTTCATTTGATTCAATTTGCTTTGATTGAATGTGTTTGACTTTCATTTTATTCTATTAGCTTTGTTGAATGTATTTGACTTTCATTTGATTCAATTAGCTTTGTTTGAATGTGTTTGACTTTCATTTGATTCAATTAGCTTTGTAGAATGTATTTGACTCTCATTTGATTCAAATAGCTTTGTTTGAATGCGTTTAACTTTCATTTGATTCAATTAGCTTTGTAGAATGCATTTCACTTTCATTTGATTTAAATAACTTTGTTTCAATGCGTTTGACTTTCATTTGATTCAAATAGCTTTTATTTTAATGTGTTTGACTTTCATTTGATACAATTAGCTTTGTTGAACGTATTTGACATTCAATTGATTAAAATAGCTTTGTTTGAATGTGTTTGACTTTCATTTGATTCAATTTGCTTTTTTAGAATGTGTTTGACTTTCATTTGATTCTATTAGCTTTGTTGAATGTATTTGACTTTCATTTGATTAAAATAGCTTTGTTTGAATGTGTTTGAATTTCATTTGATTCAATTTGCTTTGTTTGAATGTGTTTGACTTTCATTTGATTCTATTAGCTTTGTTGAATGTATTTGACTTTCATTTGATTCAATTAGCTTTGTTTGAATGTGTTTGACTTTCATTTGATTCAATTAGCTTTGTAGAATGTATTTGACATTCATTTAATTAAAATAGCTTTGCTTGAATGTGTTTCACTTTCATTTGATTCAAATAGCTTTATTTGAATGTGTTTGACTATCATTTGATTCAATTAGTTTTGTAGAATGTATTTGACGTTCATTTGATTCAATTAGCTTTGTTTGAATGAGTTTGACTTTCATTTGATTCAATTAGCTTTGTAGAATGTATTTGACTCTCATTTGATTTAAATAGCTTTGTTTGAATGCGTTTAACTTTCATTTGATTCAATTAGCTTTGTAGAATGCATTTCACTTTCATTTGATTTAAATAACTTTGTTTCAATGCGTTTGACTTTCATTTGATTCAAATAGATTTATTTTAATGTGTTTGACTTTCATTTGATACAATTAGCTTTGTTGAACGTATTTGACATTCATTTGATTAAAATAGCTTTGTTTGAATGTGTTTTGACTTTCATTTGATTCAATTTGCTTTGATTGAATGTGTTTGACTTTCATTTTATTCTATTAGCTTTGTTGAATGTATTTGACTTTCATTTGATTCAATTAGCTTTGTTTGAATGTGTTTGACTTTCATTTGATTCAATTATCTTTGTAGAATGTATTTGACTTTCATTTGATTCAAATAGCTTTATTTGAATGTGTTTGACTTTCATTTGATTCAATTAGCTTTGTAGAATGTATTTGACATTCATTTAATTAAAACAGCTTTGTTTGAATGTGTTTGACTTTCATTTGATTCAAATAGCTTTATTTGAATGTGTTTGACTTTCATTTGATTCAAATAGCTTTATTTGAATGTGTTTGACTTTCATTTGATTCAATTAGTTTTGTAGAATGTATTTGACTTTCATTTGATTCAATTAGCTTTGTTTGAATGAGTTTGACTTTCATTTGATTCAATTAGCTTTGTAGAATGTATTTGACTCTCATTTGATTCAAATAGCTTTGTTTGAATGCGTTTAACTTTCATTTGATTCAATTAGCTTTGTAGAATGCATTTCACTTTCATTTGATTTAAATAACTTTGTTTCAATGCGTTTGACTTTCATTTGATTCAAATAGCTTTATTTTAATGTGTTTGACTTTCATTTGATACAATTAGCTTTGTTGAACGTATTTGACATTCAATTGATTAAAATAGCTTTGTTTGAATGTGTTTTGACTTTCATTTGATTCAATTTGCTTTGTTTGAATGTGTTTGACTTTCATTTGATTCTATTAGCTTTGTTGAATGTATTTGACTTTCATTTGATTCAATTAGCTTTGTTTGAATGTGTTTGACTTTCATTTGATTCAATTAGCTTTGTAGAATGTATTTGACTTTTTATTTGATTTAATTAGCTTTGTTTGAATGTTTTTGACTCTCATTTAATTCAAATAGCTTTGTTTGAATGTGTTTCACTTTTATTTGATTCAATTAGCTTTGTAGAACGTATTTGACTTTCATTTGATTCAAATAGCTTTGTTTGAATGTGTTTCACTTTCATTTGATCCAATTAGCTTAGTAGAATGTATTTGACTTTCATTTGATTCAAATAGCTTTGTTTGAATGTTTTTGACTTTCATTTGATTTAATTAGCTTTGTAGAATGTATTTGACTTTTATTTTATTTAATTAGCTTTGTTTGAACATGTTTGACTCTCATTTGATTAAATAGCTTTGTTTGAATGTGTTTGAATTTCATTTGATTCAATTTGCTTTGTTTGAATGTGTTTGACTTTCATTTGATTCTATTAGCTTTGTTGAATGTATTTGACTTTCATTTGATTCAATTAGCTTTGTTTGAATGTGTTTGACTTTTCATTTGATTCAATTAGTTTTGTAGAATGTATTTGACTTTCATTTGATTCAATTAGGCTTTGTTTGAATGAGTTTGACTTTCATTTGATTCAATTAGTTTTGTAGAATGTATTTGACTTTCATTTGATTCAATTAGCTTTGTTTTGAATGTGTTTGACTTTCATTTGATCCAATTAGCTTAGTAGAATGTATTTGACTTTCATTTGATTCAAATAGCTTTGTTTGAATGTTTTTTGACTTTCATTTGATTTAATTAGCTTTGTAGAATGTATTTGGACTTTTATTTTATTTAATTAGCTTTGTTTGAACATGTTTGACTCTCATTTGATTAAAATAGCTTTGTTTGAATGTGTTTGAATTTCATTTGATTCAATTTGCTTTGTTTGAATGTGTTTGACTTTCATTTGATTCTATTAGCTTTGTTGAATGTATTTGACTTTCATTTGATTCAATTATCTTTGTTTGAATGTGTTTGACTTTCATTTGATTCAATTAGTTTTGTAGAATGTATTTGACTTTCATTTGATTCAATTAGCTTTGTTTGAATGAGTTTGACTTTCATTTGATTCAATTTAGCTTTATAGAATGTATTTGACTCTCATTTGATTCAAATAGCTTTGTTTGAATGCGTTTAACTTTCATTTGATTCAATTAGCTTTGTAGAATGCATTTCACTTTCATTTGATTTAAATAACTTTGTTTCAATGCGTTTGACTTTTCATTTGATTCAAATAGCTTTATTTTAATGTGTTTGACTTTCATTTGATACAATTAGCTTTGTTGAACGTATTTGACATTCATTTGATTAAAATAGCTTTGTTTGAATGTGTTTGACTTTCATTTGATTCAATTTGCTTTGATTGAATGTGTTTGACTTTCATTTGATTCTATTAGTTTTGTAGAATGTATTTGACTTTCATTTGATTCAATTAGCTTTGTTTGAATGAGTTTGACTTTCATTTGATTCAATTAGCTTTGTAGAATGTATTTGACTCTCATTTGATTCAAATAGCTTTGTTTGAATGCGTTTAACTTTCATTTGATTCAATTAGCTTTGTAGAATGCATTTCACTTTCATTTGATTTAAATAACTTTGTTTCAATGCGTTTGACTTTCATTTGATTCAAATAGCTTTAATTTTAATGTGTTTGACTTTCATTTGATACAATTAGCTTTGTTGAACGTATTTGACATTCAATTGATTAAAATAGCTTTGTTTGAATGTGTTTGACTTTCATTTGATTCAATTTGCTTTTTTAGAATGTGTTTGACTTTCATTTGATTCTATTAGCTTTGTTGAATGTATTTGACTTTCATTTGATTAAAATAGCTTTGTTTGAATGTGTTTGAATTTCATTTGATTCAATTTGCTTTGTTTGAATGTGTTTGACTTTCATTTGATTCTATTAGCTTTGTTGAATGTATTTGACTTTCATTTGATTCAATTAGCTTTGTTTGAATGTGTTTGACTTTCATTTGATTCAATTAGCTTTGTAGAATGTATTTGACATTCATTTAATTAAAATAGCTTTGCTTGAATGTGTTTCACTTTCATTTGATTCAAATAGCTTTATTTGAATGTGTTTGACTATCATTTGATTCAATTAGTTTTGTAGAATGTATTTGACGTTCATTTGATTCAATTAGCTTTGTTTGAATGAGTTTGACTTTCATTTGATTCAATTAGCTTTGTAGAATGTATTTGACTCTCATTTGATTCAAATAGCTTTGTTTGAATGCGTTTAACTTTCATTTGATTCAATTAGCTTTGTAGAATGCATTTCACTTTCATTTGATTTAAATAACTTTGTTTCAATGCGTTTGACTTTCATTTGATTCAAATAGCTTTATTTTAATGTGTTTGACTTTCATTTGATACAATTAGCTTTGTTGAACGTATTTGACATTCAAATTGATTAAAATAGCTTTGTTTGAATGTGTTTGACTTTCATTTGATTCAATTTGCTTTTTTTAGAATGTGTTTGACTTTCATTTGATTCTATTAGCTTTGTTGAATGTATTGACTTTTCATTTGATTAAAATAGCTTTGTTTGAATGTGTTTGAATTTCATTTGATTCAATTTGCTTTGTTTGAATGTGTTTGACTTTCATTTGATTCTATTAGCTTTGTTGAATGTATTTGACTTTCATTTGATTCAATTAGCTTTGTTTGAATGTGTTTGACTTTCATTTGATTCAATTAGCTTTGTAGAATGTATTTGACATTCATTTAATTAAAATAGCTTTGCTTGAATGTGTTTCACTTTCATTTGATTCAAATAGCTTTATTTGAATGTGTTTGACTATCATTTGATTCAATTAGTTTTGTAGAATGTATTTGACGTTCATTTGATTCAATTAGCTTTGTTTGAATGAGTTTGACTTTCATTTGATTCAATTAGCTTTGTAGAATGTATTTGACTCTCATTTGATTCAAATAGCTTGTTTGAATGCGTTTAACTTTCATTTGATTCAATTAGCTTTGTAGAATGCATTTCACTTTCATTTGATTTAAATAACTTTGTTTCAATGCGTTTGACTTTCATTTGATTCAAATAGATTTATTTTAATGTGTTTGACTTTCATTTGATACAATTAGCTTTGTTGAACGTATTTGACATTCATTTGATTAAAATAGCTTTGTTTGAATGTGTTTGACTTTCATTTGATTCAATTTGCTTTGATTGAATGTGTTTGACTTTCATTTTATTCTATTAGCTTTGTTGAATGTATTTGACTTTCATTTGATTCAATTAGCTTTGTTTGAATGTGTTTGACTTTCATTTGATTCAATTATCTTTGTAGAATGTATTTGACTTTCATTTGATTCAAATAGCTTTATTTGAATGTGTTTGACTTTCATTTGATTCAATTAGCTTTGTAGAATGTATTTGACATTCATTTAATTAAAACAGCTTTGTTTGAATGTGTTTGACTTTCATTTGATTCAAATAGCTTTATTTGAATGTGTTTGACTTTCATTTGATTCAAATAGCTTTATTTGAATGTGTTTGACTTTCATTTGATTCAATTAGTTTTGTAGAATGTATTTGACTTTCATTTGATTCAATTAGCTTTGTTTGAATGAGTTTGACTTTCATTTGATTCAATTAGCTTTGTAGAATGTATTTGACTTCATTTGATTCAAATAGCTTTGTTTGAATGCGTTTAACTTTCATTTGATTCAATTAGCTTTGTAGAATGCATTTCACTTTCATTTGATTTAAATAACTTTGTTTCAATGCGTTTGACTTTCATTTGATTCAAATAGCTTTATTTTAATGTGTTTGACTTTCATTTGATACAATTAGCTTTGTAGAATGTATTTGACTTTTATTTTATTTAATTAGCTTTGTTTGAACATGTTTGACTCTCATTTGATTAAAATAGCTTTGTTTGAATGTGTTTGAATTTCATTTGATTCAATTTGCTTTGTTTGAATGTGTTTGACTTTCATTTGATTCTATTAGCTTTGTTGAATGTATTTGACTTTCATTTGATTCAATTAGCTTTTTTGAATGTGTTTGACTTTCATTTGATTCAATTAGTTTTGTAGAATGTATTTGACTTTCATTTGATTCAATTAGCTTTGTTTGAATGAGTTTGACTTTCATTTGATTCAATTAGTTTTGTAGAATGTATTTGACTTTCATTTGATTCAATTAGCTTTGTTTGAATGTGTTTGACTTTCATTTGATCCAATTAGCTTAGTAGAATGTATTTGACTTTCATTTGATTCAAATAGCTTTGATTGAATGTTTTTGACTTTCATTTGATTTAATTAGCTTTAGAATGTATTTGACTTTTATTTTATTTAATTAGCTTTGTTTAAACATGTTTGACTCATTTTGATTAAAATAGCTTTGTTTGAATGTGTTTGAATTTCATTTGATTCAATTTGCTTTGTTTGAATGTGTTTGACTTTCATTTGATTCTATTAGCTTTGTTGAATGTATTTGACTTTCATTTGATTCAATTAGCTTTGTTTGAATGTGTTTGACTTTCATTTGATTCAATTAGTTTTGTAGAATGTATTTGACTTTCATTTGATTCAATTAGCTTTGTTTGAATGAGTTTGACTTTCATTTGATTCAATTAGTTTTGTAGAATGTATTTGACTTTCATTTGATTCAATTAGCTTTGTTGAATGTGTTTGACTTTCATTTGATCCAATTAGCTTAGTAGAATGTATTTGACTTTCATTTGATTCAAATAGCTTTGTTTGAATGTTTTTGACTTTCATTTGATTTAATTAGCTTTGTAGAATGTATTTGACTTTTATTTTATTTAATTAGCTTTGTTTGAACATGTTTGACTCTCATTTGATTAAAAGCTTTGTTTGAATGTGTTTGAATTTCATTTGATTCAATTTGCTTTGTTGAATGTGTTTGACTTTCATTTGATTCTATTAGCTTTGTTGAATGTATTTGACTTTCATTTGATTCAATTTCTTTGTTTGAATGTGTTTGACTTTCATTTGATTCAATTAGTTTTGTAGAATGTATTTGACTTTCATTTGATTCAATTAGCTTTGTTTGAATGAGTTTGACTTTCATTTGATTCAATTAGCTTTATAGAATGTATTTGACTCTCATTTGATTCAAATAGCTTTGTTTGAATGCGTTTAACTTTCATTTGATTCAATTAGCTTTGTAGAATGCATTTCACTTTCATTTGATTTAAATAACTTTGTTTCAATGCGTTTGACTTTCATTTGATTCAAATAGCTTTATTTTAATGTGTTTGACTTCATTTGATACAATTAGCTTTGTTGAACGTATTTGACATTCAATTGATTAAAATAGCTTTGTTTGAATGTGTTTGACTTTCATTTGATTCAATTTGCTTTGTTTGAATGTGTTTGACTTTCATTTGATTCTATTAGCTTTGTTGAATGTATTTGACTTTCATTGATTCAATTACCTTTGTTTGAATGTGTTTGACTTTCATTTGATTCAATTAGCTTGTAGAATGTATTTGACTTTTATTTGATTTAATTAGCTTTGTTTGAATGTTTTTGACTCTCATTTAATTCAAATAGCTTTGTTTGAATGTGTTTCACTTTTATTTGATTCAATTAGCTTTGTAGAACGTATTTGACTTTCATTTGATTCAAATAGCTTTGTTTGAATGTGTTTGACTTTCATTTGATCCAATTAGCATAGTAGAATGTATTTGACTTTCATTTGATTCAAATAGCTTTGTTTGAATGTTTTTGACTTTCATTTGATTTAATTAACTTTGTAGAATGTATTTGACTTTTATTTGATTTAATTAGCTTTGTTTGAACATGTTTGACTCTCATTTGATTCAAATAGCTTTGTTTGAATGTGTTTGAGTTTCATTTGATTCAATTAGCTTTGTAGAATGTATTTGACTTTTATTTGATTCAAATAGCTTTGTTTGAATGTGATTGAATTTCATTTAATTCAATTTGCTTTGTAGAATGCATTTCACTTTCATTTGATTTATATAGCTTTGTTTAAATGTGTTTGACTATCATTTAAATTAAAAAGCTTTTTTTGAATGTGTTTGACTTTTAGTTGATTTAAAAGGCTTTGTTTGAATGTGTTTGAGTTTCATTTGATGCAATTAGCTTTGTAGAATGTATTTTACTTTTATTTGATTTAATTAGCTTTGTTTGAATTTATTTGACTCTCATTTGATTCACATAGCTTTGTTTGAATGTGTTTGACTTTCATTTGATTCAATTAGCTTTGTAGAATGTATTTGACTTTCATTTGATTCAAATACCTTTATTTGAATGTGTTTGACTTTCATTTGATTCAATTAGCTTTGTAGAATGTATTTGACATTCATTTAATTAAAATAGCTTTGTTTGAATGTGTTTGACTTTCATTTGATTCAAATAGCTTTATTTGAATGTGTTTGACTTTCATTTGATTCAATTAGCTTTTTAGAATGTATTTGACTTTCATTTGATTCAATTAGCTTTGTTTGAATGAGTTTGACTTTCATTTGATTCAATTAGCTTTGTAGAATGTATTTGCCTCTCATTTGATTCAAATAGCTTTGTTTGAATGCGTTTAATTTTCATTTGATTCAATTAGCTTTGTAGAATGCATTTCACTTTCATTTGATTTAAATAACTTTGTTTCAATGCGTTTGACTTCATTTGATTCAAATAGCTTTATTTTAATGTGTTTGACTTTCATTTGATACAATTAGCTTTGTTGAACGTATTTGACATTCATTTGATTCAATTAGCTTTGTAGAATGTATTTGACTTTCATTTGATTCAATTAGCTTTGTTTGAATGAGTTTGACTTTCATTTGATTCAATTAGCTTTGTAGAATGTATTTGACTCTCATTTGATTCAAATAGCTTTGTTTGAATGCGTTTAACTTTCATTTGATTCAATTAGCTTTGTAGAATGCATTTCACTTTCATTTGATTTAAATAACTTTGTTTCAATGCGTTTAACTTTCATTTGATTCAAATAGCTTTATTTTAATGTGTGTGACTTTCATTTGATACAATTAGCTTTGTTGAACGTATTTGACATTCATTTGAT
>NW_018743727.1:0-23061 GCF_001683475.1 Chenopodium quinoa
CCGTGTCACCAACTATTACAAGATCAGAGTTACTTCGTTAGTGCTATAGGAGTTATTTGGTCAGTGTTATAGTGGTTAATCAATCAGTGTTATAGATAAGGGTTACTTAGTTATTGTTAGAGATTAATCAGTTAGTATTACAAGGGTTACTCAATCAGTTTTATAGGGGTTACTTTGTCCGGTCAGATGGTGTGGCTAGCCGCATACAAAATGCGTTGTTATTTAATTTATTTTAAAAAAAAAAAAATTAGAGAATCAGTAAAATTAATTTTAGTTTGGTAAAAATATTTTCACTTCAATAAAAATAATTTAAGTTCAATAAATTAATTTCAAGTCAATAATAACATAGATATATATCTATTTACAAACAAAACTATACAAAGTACACTCCATATGATATCGTATGTCTAAATATCCTACATTATCAGAACGAATTATTTGACTGTATTTAACATTCAAGTAAAAATGATATCTTAAATTTTATCAACCATTTGGGCATCGTCCGGGCATAAAACTAGTATATACATATAAAGGGGAGTTTTTTCCCGAGTTTTTAAAGAGCCACATAGGATAGAAATTTTTAACGCGCCATGTAGGATTATAAATTTTAGTGATAGCCAATCTAATAAGAGATTTGTAATTTCTTTTAGAATTAAATAATTCAAATGCCACATAAGAAAAATTGGCGAATGAGATTTTAAAGTTTAAATTAATTAAATATAATATATTATCTTTAATTAGGAATTTATCTTAATATATAACGAATGAATGGAAATTCACAATTATAAATACAAAAAAAAAAATTATTTTAAAAAAATACAAACAAATCGTATGTCGCATGAGCTTCATCTAGTAGTAATATGAAAATATTGGAGATTAAAATTATAAAGGGTTGAAATTTTAATCAATCCAATTATCTTACTTCGTACATGATTGTTAATCAAAATTATCTTACTTCACACATGATTTCATGCATGCATACATAGGTTAGGATTTATAATGTTAAGCCATATTGTAATACATTCTACGATTTCTTATGTTCTTTTTATTAGAACGAATTAGGTAAGAATTGAATCAATTAAAATTTAAAAACCTAAAATTCCCATTTTATAATAAAAAAGAGATTCTAATCAAAATATTGAAAATATAAAATTACACCGGAACTTAAATTATTGTTCATTTATTACACTTTGTGATAGTGGAAAACATAAAAAAGCAATACATTAAATGTTGAAAAAAAAAATAAAAAAATAAAATAATGTTATTTTTCTCCAAGAAATATGCTATTAGTAGGAAAATTTCTAATAATAATTTCTGTAGTACTATGTAATACCCTGGAAATTTTCCTTCTTTAAAAATACTCTTTTACTCTAAATAAAACCGTTTTTTAGGAAATAACCAAAATATTACTGCCACCGTGATAACGGCTAAGGCTATTTTTCAAAGTCACATGGCGGAAGTCTAAAAATAAAAAACCAACTTTCAAAATAAAACTTGAGTTCACAACCTCAAAACGAGAGTAAAATGAAACGTTCACAAGTTGGAATCAATTCAAACATGGCCCTTTTTAAAAAACCAACTTATAAATAAACATAACAAAGTTAGTCTATAAACAATAATCCAATAATTCAAAACATAAAACTAAGAAAGCATAACAAGTAACTCTCTACACTCATTCCCTTCATGCTCTTCATGCTTCGAGTACCTGTCACTTTCTCTTTATTTCAACCTCTCTACTCACCATATAAATGGGTCATAGTAGGGTCAATCTAAAGGAAAAGTCAAACACAAACACAAAAGTACAAATCAGCAAAAGCTGAGTACATATGCCCACACTAATATGAATATCCTAGCATCAATAAGAATAATTAAAAACATGCTCGCCATACAATCTCAAGTCAACTTACCTTTGAATCATAACTAAAATATTAATTATTAAATAATAATTTTGGATTACGCATCGAACGGGTTTCCTTCTTTAAAAATAGCCCGTTAAAATATTGAGCTTCCAATTAGGGAGCTACCCCAATTGGCACCTACTATGTCACCTTGTGACGAAATTCCAACGCATTAATAATAAAAGAAAGTTAGAGCGTCCTGTACCCTTATAGAAAGCTATGATCAAATATAAAGTCACATAACTCCCCCCATGTGTTCATACTCAAGGTGTATACATTCCAAGAGTTTTGGTGCGTATTCTCTTATACTTTACGTGATTTACCAATTTAACTTGTGATGACTCCAACCAATCAATCAAGAATTAACATAATAACAATCAACACATACTTCCAATTCATTCTTGAATTAATTAGTGAGCACATATACTATTATTTTAATTAAGGTCCTTGTCTAGTTTTGTGCACAAAAATTGCACGATTACTACCTTGGTGCATTCAATGTACTACTAAACTTCCTTGACTCAAACTCAACTTATATGAGTGAGTAAATAAATAAAACTAACTTCTTGACTTAACATCAATAATATATGGGTGAGAAATAAATTCATGAATCATGCTCAATAATTCTAACTTTAGCTCTTTTAAACATACATAAGCTTTGCTTATTAAATTCATGCTTTCTTGATACTTGAAAATAAAACATACTTCCATGATTCATGCATATTCAACTTGTATTGATGCCTCAAATAAAATATTCACATGCTTGCATAATAATTCTTGCTCAAGCAACATCAATACCAAGCATATAATCAACCAAACATGCTACTAATTCATCACTTAAATCATACTTTACAATCTTAGCATGATACTACGCATACACAAATATCCTTGTGCACATACGTACCTTGAATAGTGCCTAAACTCGGCCACATTCGCTAAAAATCACCTAGCTCAAAGCTTCCTACATATAAGAATACATAACTATAATTAATTCACTATTCTCACAAATTTTCAGCAACTATGATACTCTTTAAACCTTACTAATTAATCCAATTTAATGGTATAAAAGCCATAAAACCTTTTCTTTAAGTGGGTACTTTAAAACCTTTCAAAAAAGACTTTGTTTTTATGACTTAAATAAAATTCCAGCATACTTATTAAACATAAAACATCACTAATAGACTAGAAATCATATTTAAAATAATTAAAACTTTTTTTTCCTTTTATGGATAATTAAACCCTAGCATAATAATTAAAAAGTAGTGTGTGTAATTAAATTCTAAGTAAATTGAGGGCTTTAAACTCATTAAAAAACATGTTTAAACCATTAATTTAATAATCACAACAACCTAGGATCAAACCCTAACCATAAATATTAAATTCCCAAATTCCAGGGTTTATAAATTGGGGTTTTTGATTAAATTAAAATCTGAAAATTATAGGAATAATTTAACAACATCAAATACCCAAAAATCAATACCAAAGCATAATAAAAATCATGCTTTAAAATAATAAAACAACTAGAACTAAATTAGGAGAAAGAAAGAGTTTTTTTTTTTTTAATTTTTTTTTATATTACCAAACCGTAAGGAGAGGGAGAAGAATAAGGAGGGACTGTGGCTGGTTGGTAGTCGTCGGCTGCTGCTGTTGGCCGCCAGTGGTCGCCGATGGTCGGTGGTGGCGCTGGTGGCTGTCGGTCGCAAGGGGAAGAGAAGAGAGAGGCGTGGGAAAGAGGAGAAAAAAATGAGGAAAAAGAGAGGAAAAAGGAGAGAGAAAAATAAGAGGAAAACTTTTGGGGGTTTTTTATGAAATTTGACAATTATGATTTTAGAGTGTAAAATCTTGAGGTTTTAAAGTATTTATACTCTTCTTTTAAAACAAAAACACTTATTTTACAAAATTGTCATTACTAATCGTACTCCCCCTTAACTTCTCTTTTGGGGCCAACTTGTTAGACTCTTAAATGCTCTTGAATTCCCAACAAGTTTGATCCATCAATTTAATTAATGTTGACCCATATTAAAAATACTTTATTGCCTCAATTAATAACTCATATTATTTTTATACACACTTATTTGATGATTAAATAATTAATTTAAAATGAAATGATCATTTAATTTATAAATAAAATAATTAATATATGTATTTTAAAAAATATTATAAAAATAGGGAGTATTACATTCTTCCCCCCTTAAAAGAAGTTTCGCCCTCGAAACTTGAGCACGAAAATCATAAAACTTTGTTCAAAACTTGTTTAAAACTGCACTTTTCACCCACTTAATAAAAACTTTTCTTAATACTACCGCATTCTACCCCCCTTAAAGAAAACGAGTTACGACCCCATAACTCAACTAACCTCAAACAATTATGGGTACTTCTTTCTCATTTTATCCTCTGCTTCCCATGTCGCTTCCTCAGTTTCTTGATTCGACCACAAAACCTTTACAGTTTTGACATCTTTCTTACGTGTACTACGCACTTTACTATCAAGAATCTTTACATGTCTTTCTTCATAGGTTAGGCTTTGGTCTAGTTCTATGGTTTCAGGTTGTAGGACATGCGACTTGTTTGGATGTACCTTCTCAATTGAGAAACGTGAAACACATCATGTACCTTGCTAAGGTCCATAGGCAATGCCAATCTATTATAAGCAACTCTACCTATTCTTTGCAAAAATGTCATATGGTCAATGTACTTTGACTCAACTTCCCTTTCTTTCCATATCTCATCACTCCTTTCATTGGTGAAACCTTAAGTAATTCCTTATCACCAACTTGAAATTCCTCTTCTCTACGCTTTAAATCTGCGTAACTCTTTTGTCTATCTTGAGCAGCTTGAATCTTAGCTTGGATTTCTCTCACTTGCTTCGTGGTTTCTTCTATTAATTGAGGACCTAGAATTATTGTTCTCACTAATGTCACTCCAACATAGTGGACTCCTACACTTCCTTCCGTACAAGGCCTCAAATGGTACCATGCCAATGCTTGCATGGTATCTATTATTGTAAGAGAATTCTACCAAGTCCAAGCTATCTTCCCATCCACCTTGGTAATCTAACATAACATGATCTTAACATATCTTAAAAGGTTTGGATAGTTCTCTCAAATTGTCCATCCATACTTATATTCAATGTCGTACCAAAGTTCTCCTAGACACTTTTCCAAAATTTCGAAAGAAACTTAGAATCTCGATCGGAAATGATATCCTTAGGAAATCCATGTAGTCTCACAACATTTTTGATGTAAGCCTTTGCAAGTTGCTCCATTTTCCAAGTCTCCTTCATTGGTATTGTAACGCCCCGTATTTTTGAAACGTATTTTCTAATTAATTAATTAAATAGTATTTTCTAAAAAGGGTATTTTAGTAATATATTTTACTATTTGAATTTTGGAGCCAAAATGATATTTGAATTTTGGCGCCAAAAGTATTTTAAAACTTAATTATTTTTAAATTTTGAATTATCCATTTATTTTATTTTAAAAACCAAATTATTTATATATATTTTGGATATTTTAATTAAGCAAAATTATATTGAATTTCACTTATTAATTAGCTAGGATTTTCGAATTTTCTAAGTGTAGAAAATCTGATTTTCTTAGTTAAATTAAATTAGTGAATAATTGGTATTTTTCTAATTAAAAAATAGATTATTTTACACAATCATTTTTATTCCTTAAAAACTAGAAAAATAATTTCCTAAATATTTAAAGGGAGGGCCGAAAATATGAGCTTAGGAAAGCTCAAATTTTCGGCCACCATATTGTATTTTTGGATGATTTACAGCGGTCATTTGAAAAATGACTACCATATTATTTAATGATATATAATATGATCGGTTCATTTTTTCACGTTATAAAATGGCCACAATTAGTCTTATAATATCTACAATGTAAATATAAATTTTGAAAAATTTTAATCCAACATAAAATAAATATTTTTTGAGAAAACTATAAAATAAGAATAAAAATTATATAAATGAAACTAATAATTTGATAAATATTGATAATACTATTTAATACCATTAATAAAGTAATATAACTAATTACTTGGAAAAAAAAAATGTCAATTATGAACTATATAATCATTAAAACATTATGGTAGTCATATTTCAAACAACTACTGTAAATTTTTCATGTATTTTGAGCAAAATTATTTTGGTAATTTTGTATTTAAATTATCTTCCTCAATTCTATTATTTTCCTTAATTCTTATTTTCCATCTCCTAAATATTTGATCATCTTATTTCCCTACCTTAAATCATTTTTTATTATTCCCTAAGAAAATCCATTTACCATTTAATATTTCATGACTACATACTTACCTTATTTCTTCATTACTTTATCACCATAACCTATACTTTCCATAATTCTTTAGCTTTCTTCTCTAAGTAATTTCCTTAAACCAATTTACCATAATTCTTCCTACATTCTCCTACCATAATTCTTGCATGAGCTAGCCTATAGATACCCCCTCATACCTCTCATATTTCTTCACAACAAAAAACTCAATTCTCTTCTTCTCTCTTACTCTTCTTTTCCATCAATATTTTCCTACTTTTCTTCTCCTCTTTTCTAAAAGAAAATCAACCCGTATATCTTTGGAGCTAATTTTCGGGCACTTTTGGTCAGCTTTGGGGTTTTTCTATTTCAAAAAAAAATTGTTCCTCTCAAAAGATCCTTGAGGTTAGGCTCAAGAATCACCCAATTCGGAGTTATATTGAAGGAGTTATGGCCTCTGCAAGTTCTGTCTATTCTTTCCAACGCAAATCCAATTCTCTTTATTCCTATTCCTTTATTTTCTTCATGGTTAGTTTTCTAAAATATAAATACCTATTTCAAAGCTATAATTTTATATTAAAGTATTATTTTTAAAAGAGTTTTATAGTCCATGCACATTAGATTTGGGTTTATGTCTAAAGATGTGGTGATAACCTTATAGTTATGTTAATTGCAAGGTGTATTCGTGATTGAACTTTGAAAGTGCGAAGTGTTGATTGATATTCGGAACCAAAGTACGTTTAGGTGGCTAGATACCTTCGAAAGTGATTGGTTTGAATAGCATGTTTTATATGATTTTATTGGTAATTGAATTAAATTGATTTGAACCATGATTTATGAAATAAAGTATGGTTGGAGGAATTGATTTTAATATTTGTTTAATAAATGTATGTTTGAAGTTTTGATTTTAATATCATGTTTTGAGTGGTTTGAAACTAATTATTTTGTTTAAAGGAGTTTGGTTTTTTTTTTTTTTTTTTTTTAAAAAAAAAAAAATTAAAAAATATATGTTGGATTGTTGTAAAAGAGTTTTTGAAAATAAAAAGGGAGTTTAATGAATTAAATAAAAGGTTTTTCAAAGAAAGAGTTATTGATTTTGAAAAGTTATTAACATGAGATTTAATTCTCAAGTATTTATTAAAAGGTTGATTTTAAAAGCATGTTGAATTTAATTAAAAAAGAGTTTGAGTTATTTATTGGAATTATTGAGTTAAAGAGGTTTATTGAATTATTATTTAAAAAGCTTTACAAGCATAATTATTATATTAATCCCACTATGCGAATTCATTGAAGACTATGGACTTTGTATGACCTAGTCTTTCTTCAAGAATAGCCTTGAAATAGTAGGATACTAGCTTGGGGGGTATGCACACTTAGAGAGGAGATTGAGTTTTCGAAAAATAATTGATTTTATTAATCATTATTATTGAGTTATTGGAATTATTTTGAGAATAATTGAGAATTGGTTTTCAAAAGAGGAATTGGTTTATAAATCGTTTCATCGAATTATTGAATTATTGAGAATTGGTTTAATCACGAGTTTTGAAATTCATTGGATTGATTATTGGAATTGGTTTTAAAAGCATGTTTGCAAATAAAATTGAATTGACTTATCTTGCAATTATCGTACTTAACATATTTTTGCTAACCTATATTTCTTATTTGTTTTGGTTTGCCTTGTTTACCGTAATGGTAAGCAGTGTTGACTAATTTCAGGTGGACTCAAGAATTGAGCATATGGGAGTCCCGAGAATGTTCTTCACCTAGATTAGGATTGTTGGTCTTGGTTTAATTATGAGTACTCATGACGATAGTTTCTATTTATAGTTATTGTTAATATAGAAAGAGTTTGAATTTTGGCTACAAAAGTATTGGTTTTGGTTAGTAGTTGAGTAGCCTTGCGTAATCACGCGGTAGTAATATGCTTAAGTCTAATCTCTACGGTATAATTATACGTATTATACTAGTATTTTTGTAGAGGGAGATTTGGGGGTGTTACATTTATAAACACTGCCGATTTGGTAAGTCTATCCACCACAACCCAGATGATATCATTCCCATTCCTAGACTTAGGTAAGCTAGTGACAAAATCCATCGAGATGCAATCCCACTTCTAGGTTGGGATCTCGAGTGGTTGCACTATTCCCTGTGGTCTCTTATGCTCTATCTTAACTTTCTAACAGGTTAGACATTTGGCTCCAAACTCTACCACTTCCTTCTTCATTTTAGGCCACCAATACACCTTTTTCAAATATTTGTAAAGCTTATCTCCTCCAAGATGTATTGAATAAGGTGTATTGTGCCCTTCCTCCATCAACTTTTTCTTTAACTCTTCACACTTTGTGGTACACACCACCTCCCCTTAAATCAAATACTCCCATCATCATGGATTTTGAAATCAGTCGCTTTCCCTTACTTTATCTTCTCCCTAATGCGATCTAATTTTGCATCCCCTTCTTGGTTCTCCTTAATCTCATAAAATATCATTGGTTGGATACTTAAATTTTTAAGCATTCCTTTCAAAGTTCCATGTGGTACTACCTCAAGGTTTAACTTGCTCATTCCCTACTAAGCTCATCTGCTAATACCAAAGCTTTCACCCCATGAGTTGCTTTACGACTCAAAGCATCCGTGACTGCATTCGCTTTACCCTTATGGTATTGGATGTCTAACTCATAGTCATTGAAGAATTCTAGCCACCTACGTTGTCTCATGTTCAAAGTTGATTGCATGAAAAGGTAGTTCAAACTTTTATGGTCTGTGAATATCCTACATTTCACCCCATACAAATAATGTCCCCATATTTTCAACGCAAACACTATCGCTGCAAGTTTTAGATCATGAGTAGGGTAGTTAACTCCGTGTTTCTTCAACTGTCTCGATGCATAAGCAATCACCTTTCCATGTTGCATCAAAACACATCCAAGTCCATTCTTAGACGTATCACTATACACATCATAAGAACCACTCCCATCAGGCAAGGTTAACACTAGTGTTGTTGTCAAACTCTTCTTCAAGGTTTGAAATGCTTCTTCACACTTATCACTCCAAATGAACTTATATTTATTCTTCATCAACGAAATCATAGGTCTAGCTATCTTCGAAAAAGTCCTTCACAAACCGCCTATAATATCCAGCTAGGCCTAAGAAGCTTCGAATATCCAACACATTCTTAGGTTTAGGCCACTCCTTCACAGCTTCAATCTTAGCAGGATCTACTTCCACTCCTTCCTTAGATATAAAGTGTCCCAAAAATGATACCTTCTCCAACCAAAACTTACACTTTGAGAATTTGGCATAGAACTTGTTAGTCCTTAAAGTAGCTTATACTGATCGCAAATAATGCTCTGCATGGTCCTCTTTATTCTTTGAATAAACCAAAATGTCATCAATAAACACTAACGAATTAGTCCAGGAAAGGTTGAAACTCTCTATTCATCAAGTCCATAAAAATTGTAGGTACATTTGTCAACCCAAAAGGCATTACTGTAAACTCATAATGTCCATATCTCGTCCTAAATGCCGTTTTCGGAATGTCCTCTTCCGCGATTCGTAGTTGATGATATCCGAACCTCAAATCAATCTTAGAAAACACTGCTGCACCTTTCAACTGGTCAAATAAGTCATCTATCCTAGGTAAAGGGTATTTGTTTTTTATGGTTACCTTGTTCAACTCCCTATAATTGATGTATAGCCTCATGCATCTTTATTTTTCACAAACAATACAGGAGCTCCCCATGGTGATGCACTTGGTCTTATAAACTCCTTCTCCAACAAATCCTACAACTGATTCTTTAATTCACCCATCTCAGCAGGTGCCATCCTGTATGGTGCCTTAGAGATAGGTGTTGTTCCAGGTACCAAGTCTATGGTAAAGTCTATGGTTCTTTTCGGCGGCATACTCGGAATCTCTTTTGGAAACACATTTAAAAATTCCTTTACTACTTCAATATCCTCAGGTTTAGATGGTTCCTCATACTCCAAGTTTCTCACACTACAGAAATAGATTGGGTTCCCCTTCTTCATATATTTCGCCAGCTTTAACACAGAAATAATCTTAGTATGCCTGGGTTTTTCATGCCTCCAATGGGTTACGAGCTCTCCCTGAGCTGTTTTCAAGTGAATTTTCTGTGACTGACATCGAATCTCAACATTATAGTGACATAACCAATCCATTCCCAAAATTATATCAAGGTCTCCTAGTTCAAATTCGATTAGGTTGGACATAAATTCCTTCCCTTTAATATTTATAGGTACATCCTTATAGACCCTAGTACAATGAACTACACCCCCAGTTGGAAGTTCTATAGGAATACCTATATCATCTACAGTTTTCAGGCAATGCGATAGTTTTGAAAGCATAGCTTTAGAAATGAAAGAATATGTTTATAGATAATGAGTTTATAGAAAATGTACCAGAATCAAACAAAACTTTAACAGGAACTAAGTTTGTAGAAAATGTAACAATAATGACATCTCTCGTTGCGTCCGCCTTACGCGAACCCATCACATTAAGCTTTCCTGGTGTTCCACCCTTGACTTGTGTGTTACCACCATTGGTATTCTTATTTCCATTCTGAAACTACGCCCCCTTGTTCACTTGATTCCCATTGTTACCCTGACCTCCTTTCTGCTGGTTCAAGTTCTATCCACTGCCCTTAAACTGATTGTTTCCTTGACCCCCTTTATTCTTAGAGAAACACTCGTATGCCTTGTGTCCTTGCTTATTGCACAGGTTACAAGTGACTAAGTTACCCTCACACTCTCTTCCTGGGTGGTTGTTGGAACATCTCTTGTAATAGTATATCCTCTGGTTACGATCTCTAGGTTGGTTCCTATTTCCCTTAGGAAAATTACGCCCACCTTGGTTATTCTTATTGTTCTGGAAGTTATTACCTTGGTGGTGATAAAACTTTTACTTCTTAAAGTTATTCTGGTTCCCAGATGGTCCAGAGGCTCCTTTCTTTTCCCCCTAGCTTCTAGCTCCGCCTTTTTAGCTTTTTCCTTCAACTCCAACGCATGTAAATGCGCTGCCCTACCATACAACTCATCCAAATTGTCAAACACTTGCCCTGACAATTTGCCTTGAAGAGAAAGAGGCAATCTCCTCTCAAACCTTCTAGCTTTTTGCATATCAGTAGCCACAGTGTCTTCAGCAAACCTAGATAACTCGATGAACTTAGTGTAATACTCAGTCACCGACATACTTCCCATCTTAAGTTCCAGGAACTCATCAGCTTTCTGCTTTTGCAAGAACATAGGGTTGAACTTATCCCTCACTTACCCCTTGAACACATTTCATCCAAAGTTAGGTAATGCTCTCACAATTTGATCATTCTGCTGCCACCACAAATTTGCTTCACCCCTTAAGTAGTAAGCTGCACTACTCACTTTGGACTCATTAGGGCATGCTACTGCCACAAACAACTTATCGAACTCTCTCAGCCAGCTTTCAAGGATAGTTGGGTCAGGTTCTCCCTGGTAGGTAGGAGGTTTGCTTTGGGCTATCTTCTTAAAAAACTCCCTTACAGGGTCAGGATTGTTATTATTATTCATTTCAGCTAACTATTGAGCTACAACAGCTAGTTGCCTTACTACCTCATTCAGATCATTGTTATTGTTGTTTCTCCCTACCATCTTATTCCTCCTGAATAAAGAAATGACTACTACTAGGTTGGTCACAACTCTCTTGTAACTGAAATATAAACAGTCATTTTGAATTATAGTAGAAGCACCTACTAATTTCTCCTACTAATAATTCAAACACATTGTATTGATTGTCATGCAACCATTTCACTTAAGTAGGCACACCACAAAAATTGTTTTTGAGTCATTTCCCTTGATACCATTTACAGAAATAAAAGTAATAAATGACACTTTATGGATTTGATTGAAGATGGAAATGAATAAGAAAAGAATAAATAATACTTTATTGAAATAATGAAAAGAAATTTTTGGAATATCCCCAAATGTAGCTTTGCTATTTATTACTTACACGCAGTACTTTATTAAACTGTAACTGTATATAAAGAATGAAATAAATACTTAAAACACTAAAGAAAAGTTAGTCTAAGATTTTCAAATGTTGACATTGTCAATCTTGTCTTTTATCTCTTTGTGCTTCTTTAGATTATACTCAGGATCACTGCCATTATCACCATCATTGCCACCATCATCATCATCGTCTTCGTTAGGATCCATTTCTTCTTCATAAGAGTGTTTGTCAGACTCATCAGATTTTAAGTTTATGATTACTGGAGGGCTTGGAGGATTTGGATTAGGAATGACTTTGCATGAAGTGTCTCCAGACTCATTATATTGCTCCATTGGCTCACCTTGACTCTCATAAGTTTACTCAGGTTCTGACTTAGACATGGAATCGTAGTTTTTTGAAGAGTAGAAAGGTGCATTTTGTTGTGGAGCTGGATCACCAAAGTTATGATAAGGTGGAGGATAAGCAGCATACTGAGGGTTAAGGTAAATCAATTCCTTGTGGTCAATGTAACGATATAAGTGCCTCCAATCTACGCCCCACTGACCATTAGAGTCCTTATACTTAGTATAGTTAGCTACACCATTAGGCAAGTGAAAATCACGAAAGCGACTCTTAATAGCATCATAGGGAGGATAGTTAGGCAAGCAATGAACAATCATGGTAGAGACATAGTCAAATTGGTCAAGATGACGCTCTCCAAACACATCAGATCTATAAGTACAGTAAAAACGAATCCTGCGAATATAATCCCACACATGCTCATAGTCCTTCTTTACTAGAGTGCCCATGTCAGTGAATCTACTAGGTAAATCAACCATCCTGCAAGGTATTTTGGGTCATGACTCAATAAGAAAAATTCCTTTTTCAATTCAAATACACAGTTCCTTGCAAAAATTTTAAGTTTGGTGTTCAATCATACAATTTATATTATTACACATAAACATGCTTTCACTTAAATACATATTATCATACAACATGCTTGAACACCTAAAATATGCACATAGGAAGACATACAATCCTAGCCTATATGCCCTTTTTTTTCTACCCAATCTCATGATAGGCTTATCGCGTACCTAACAAAAATAACCTAACTATTCCTTCTAACTGTGTAGTAGGGCAAGTAAGGATCGAATCCCAAGAGACTATGGTTCATTCAATTAATCAGACTCAATTAATCACTAAGCACGTGACCAATCAATAATGGATGATAATAATCAACTAATTTATTAAATAACACAATTAACTAGAGGAAATATTAATCAATAAACTAAAGCATCCAAGATCAAGCATCACCACGATTATGATTGATAAACTAATAAATCTACCCCCAATATATAAATCAATTGACAAGAAGAAAAGCAATCCCTAATAATAATACCAAAGGTCTCTTCCGAGTTATCAATGGCTTCCCAAATTAACTATCAAGCCTACTTCCGTGGAATCAAGCGAATAAGGGACATTAAACACCATGCCTAGATTCCTAATTATTCAATCATCTACTTCCGTGATGATCTTCAAACCCTTAATTGAAATAACCTAATCCCGTTAATACCCAACTTCCGTTGCAATAAGAACAAAGGGATGATAACAATACTAATTATCCCTAATCTAGTATTGGCATAAACACAATCAATTAAGCATGTCAATTGGGATTATTATTGGGGAATTTAAAAGATCTACTTTATACATCAATCATAATCGGGCTTAGCAAGATCCCGGATTAAGGAAACTACTCACAAATCATAATTAAATCAAAAACAAGATCTAATAGAGGACACATAATTAAAGAACTATAAAATAAATAAAAGAGATGGAAAGTAAGAAATACCAAATACTTCAATTGATGATCTTGAATTCTTGAGGAACAATTAATAAAACTAGGATTAAAGATTGAAATTGCTTAAGAAAATAAAACTAGGGTTCTTGAGAGTTTTCTAGGGCTTAAGGAGAAAACTAATGAAAAACTAACTGTCTAAAAGTTAATTACAAAAGGGTATTTATACCCCCAAAAGATAATATTTCGGAAAAATAAGAAAATACGCGTTCTTGAGCTTTGCCCGGTCTGACCGGGCGGACCTCGCCCGATCGGGCGGAGGAAGGCTGCGTAAAATACGACAGTTTTCCTTCTTTGCCCGGTCTGACCGGGCGAACCTCGCCCGGTCGGGCGCGCGTAACACGTTTCCAAAATTGCATCTCATAACTTGATTTCTTCATCGCCCGGTCTGACCGGGCGAAGCCTGCCCGATCGGGCATTCCACATAAATTTCAGTTCTTGGCTATCAACTCTTCCGAATCTACTAAAAACACGTCCAATTGCCTAGAAACGCTTCATATTCCTGAAAAGCTTACTAAAACAATCGAATACACTAAAGAAGAGATTGTTAGCAAGAAATAGCTCCGTAGAGCTCAAAACCATACAAAATCATGCAATAAAACCGGGGAAAACCATTGTATAAAACACGTATATCAAATTCCCCCAAGCTAAACCTTTGCTTGTCCCTAAGCAAAGCAATGAATAAATAAATCAATACTTCACCCCAAAAGCAATTCAAATCAATAAATACGATTAAAGGTAAACTCGACAGTTATGCATCAAAGTCAACCAATCAAATCCATCTAACTACTCATCCTGTCTGACAATGGTCAAATAGAGCAAACCACAAGAGCATATAGAATTCAAGACTAGTGTTCACACACTCAACTCTCATTTATGTGGCGAGTAAAAGATATACTCGATCGCTCTCCATCCAACTCCTTTAAATGTGAACAATGCCCTCCCAAACTCACGCACTCGTGTGTTTTAAGAAAACAAGCACTCAACCTAGCAGTCGACTCGAAATATATCAAATCATTCTTTGCATTGGAAAACAACTAATTTCACATTCACACAACTCTATGCACAAAGGTCAGAAGGTCTTCAAAGCTTGTAATGTAAGGCTAGGGTAAAAGGTAGGAAATATTTGGGAAAATGTAAGAGTAAAGCTATGCTTAAGGGAGCCAAAATCCTAATAAATAAAACCAAGGTCAAAATAAATTAATGACCAAATCATCTCCAACACAACTCAACTCTACCAAAAATTCACCAAACATCCAATTATATTAAAAATTTCCAACACTTAAAATTTCACTCATATATACAAAATATAAAATTATAGAACTTGAGTGAACAAACAAACTTTGAACTCTCTTTTTTTTTTTCTTGAGCAGCCTTCAATTAGAACACTTGAACATTGAAACAATTTTTTTTCTTTTGCTCTTTCTTTTTCTTTTTTTTTATCTCACATTGGAATTTTTTTTTCTTTGCACAATAAATTTTCAATTTTTTTTCAATCCACAACAATAAGAACAAATAAAAAACTTCTCAAATCCACCCAAAATTGTGCAAATTACATGCACACTACAACTCCCTCACCTCACTCACTATTAGCTCCCCCAAGCCAAGCTTGGGACTAGTAACCAATGGGGCTTAAATAGGCTTGTAATGTGGCAAAATAAACAATAAAAGGGCACAAGCAACAACATGGGTAGCAAGAAGGAACAAATGTATCTAATATCGTCTGAAGGCCACCTAGAGGAACAAATGCCTTCGTCCTCCTCAATGTGCATATTAATGAGTCATGCAAACGTTACTCAAAGTTATAAACCAATACTCAACTTCATTGACATACCAGGAACTAACACACATTCCTAACCAAATCAACTAGTCAAGCACTATATTCACAAGTAGTTGGGCAAAATTGACTCATGTTAAGACATCCAAGCAATCAAACATCAAATCATGGCTAACCTATCCACAATACTCGTCATCATATACCAAGAATTAAAACAATTTTCATGAATGGGGCACAGGGAAGCATGATTTATTATTCATTGGATCGTATTTTTTTGTATGTTTTTTTTCTTTTTCAAAGCAATAAAATCTAACCTAGAAAGCAATAAAATCTAGACTATGAAAGAAATAAAACTAAACTGAATACGTCAAAAAACAAAAAGAGAGAGAAAAGAAAGATACCTTAATCCAAAAATCTCCCCCAAGCCAAAATCAGACAATGTCCTCATTGTCTTAAAGGGAAGCTAGTAGTCAAGGCGACTACTACTTATCATCATCACCACAACAATTTCACCAAAGCCTCGAGGATTTCAATGCATCTCTTTGGAACAAATTTGGGCAAGAATGAAACAAAGTGTTAGTGGGAAAAATATAAAAATTGAGTTATGCGTACTATTCTGATCATAACTTTTTTTGTATAAATTATAATGCAGTGATTCTAATTGTGTTGGAAAGTAGACTTGAAGAGATTTCCAACGATAGGTCACACGCAAAAATCCGATAAGAAACGTAAAAGTTACGGCCTGTTGAACTTGAGCAGTTTTGCTGATCCGTACGCGCGCCCGATCGGGCGAGCTCTGCCCGAGCGAACCCGAGTACAATCCAGCTTTCTTCTCCTTTAAAATCGAAACCTTTCTAGATCAAAACCTACACATATAGAAACTCCCACAAGAATAAAATATCCTCTCCTTACCTCTCTAAAATAAAACAAACGAAAACACAAAAATTAGAAAAGACTAAAATAAAAATAATGAAATACGGGTTGCCTCCCGTAAAGCGCTAGTTTATCAAGGTCTTAAGCTTGACCATTCTCCTTCCATCAGAAGAACTTAACGCCTTGAGTAACTTATCATACGCTCCTGCAAACATTTCATTAAGCACTATATAGGGCTCAATTGCAAGCACAGTAATCCTTACATAGAAAAGATTAGGAGCACACAAAGAAAACTCAAGGTAAAAAGAAAAATCAAAAGAAAAAGATGAAGATACACCACAACCTTCTGCTTCCTCCGCTAAAAATTTAGAATTAATAGAACGAACATGGAGGTAGTCTTGTTCTGTATCATCACCCAATAACGACTCTATTATTTTACGCTCACGAATAAGTTCATTACCAAAGGAAAAAAGAATTTTCAACCATTGGTTCTACAACCAATGACTTTTCAACCAATGGTTCTACAACTAATGATTCTTCTTCTATTGGAACCAATGATACCTCAACCACTGATTCTATAACCAATGACTCTTTAACCATCGGTTTTTCAACAAATGATTCTTCCTCCGACGTATTATACAAATTATGATAATATTCATCATGAATCCTCCAATAAATTTCATTTAGAACAAACTGTTTTTCAGAATAATCATATACGAATGGAAAGATTCTAAAATCATCCGGAGCTCGAACAAAATACTCACTATAAGGGCAATCAGGGTTTTCATGATAAAGATAATAACAAGAACAATGGCCAGATGCAAGACGTGACAATAAATCATCCATCTCCAAGGCATGTATATCATCAACTCATAAGAGAAAAAGAAGTTAATAATAGCCAAAGCAACAAACCAAAATCTTAGCAAAAACGAATCACAAATAATTAGATGAAAACCGTTAGTCCCCGGCAACGGCGCCAAAATTTGATAGGCTTATCGCGTACCTAACAAAAATAACCTAACTATTCCTTCTAACTGTGTAGTAGGGCAAGTAAGGATCGAATCCCAAGAGACTATGGTTCATTCAATTAATCAGACTCAATTAATCACTAAGCACGTGACCAATCAATAATGGATGATAATAATCAACTAATTTATTAAATAACACAATTAACTAGAGGAAATATTAATCAATAAACTAAAGCATCCAAGATCAAGCATCACCACGATTATGATTGATAAACTAATAAATCTACCCCCAATATATAAATCAATTGACAAGAAGAAAAGCAATCCCTAATAATAATACCAAAGGTCTCTTCCGAGTTATCAATGGCTTCCCAAATTAACTATCAAGCCTACTTCCGTGGAATCAAGCGAATAAGGGACATTAAACACCATGCCTAGATTCCTAATTATTCAATCATCTACTTCCGTGATGATCTTCAAACCCTTAATTGAAATAACCTAAATCCCGTTAATACCCAACTTCCGTTGCAATAAGAACAAAGGGATGATAACAATACTAATTATCCCTAATCTAGTATTGGCATAAACACAATCAATTAAGCATGTCAATTGGGATTATTATTGGGGAATTTAAAGATCTACTTTATACATCAATCATAATCGGGCTTAGCAAGATCCCGGATTAAGGAAACTACTCACAAATCATAATTAAATCAAAAACAAGATCTAATAGAGGACACATAATTAAAGAACTATAAAATAAATAAAAGAGATGGAAAGTAAGAAATACCAAATACTTCAATTGATGATCTTGAATTCTTGAGGAACAATTAATAAAACTAGGATTAAAGATTGAAATTGCTTAAGAAAATAAAACTAGGGTTCTTGAGAGTTTTCTAGGGCTTAAGGAGAAAACTAATGAAAAACTAACTGTCTAAAAGTTAATTACAAAAGGGTATTTATACCCCCAAAAGATAATATTTCGGAAAAAATAAGAAAATACGCGTTCTTGAGCTTTGCCCGGTCTGACCGGGCGGACCTCGCCCGATCGGGCGGAGGAAGGCTGCGTAAAATACGACAGTTTTCCTTCTTTGCCCGGTCTGACCGGGCGAACCTCGCCCGGTCGGGCGCGCGTAACACGTTTCCAAAATTGCATCTCATAACTTGATTTCTTCATCGCCCGGTCTGACCGGCGAAGCCTGCCCGATCGGGCATTCCACATAAATTTCAGTTCTTGGCTATCAACTCTTCCGAATCTACTAAAAACACGTCCAATTGCCTAGAAACGCTTCATATTCCTGAAAAGCTTACTAAAACAATCGAATACACTAAAGAAGAGATTGTTAGCAAGAAATAGCTCCGTAGAGCTCAAAACCATACAAAATCATGCAATAAAACCGGGAAAACCATTGTATAAAACACGTATATCATCTCACCACATGCTTTCAAAAGCAATAAACACATAATTACATACCTTAATTCCTTCGCATACTACACACATAATTTTAAAATCGAACTTTATTTTTGAAAATAGTTGCCCGAAATAAATAAAAAAAAATTCGGACCTCTTTATTAAAAAAAAAGAAGAAAAATTTCGGCCCTTATTATTTTTAAAAAAAGTTCGGACCACTTAAAAAAATTAAAAAAAAAAAAAAACTTTTCGGCCCTATTAAAAATAAGGAAAAGAAAAAAAAAGGGAAAAGAAAAGAAGAGAAAACAAAAGAAAAAGGAAAAAAGAAAAGAAAAATAAGAAAGGAAAGGGGAAGGAAGTAAGTAAAGAAAAAGGCAAGCGTGTGAGTTAATCTAAAGTCGTTATAAAATTTTCAATATTCATTAAGTGAAATACGAAAATAACCAAAAATTCGCTGTGACAGAGGAGGCGCGCGTAACTTCGTGGGTTGCGCGCGGACGTAGCGCGCAGGAGAATCAGTTGCGCGCGGATGTTGCACGCATCTGGTTGAGTTCCGCGCGGCCGCTACGAATGAACTTTCCTTTGAGTGTATTTTGCCAAAAATCGGGCCGTTTTGGTCTATTTACACACGATTACGTCTACGCTTTTGATAATATCAGATTCATTTGACACCAAGAATTAATATTAGTCAAAAGGATCTTTATTACTCTCTCTTCTTTCTTAAATATTAAAATGGTGAAAAATTTTGAGCAACGATTAAAACAATGGGTCACCTCCCTTTCTAGTGAGGATAAGCTAGCTTTCAAAATATATCATCTAGATTCCTTACTAAGTTATATGCAACTCAACATTAATTCTGATTTCCTTCATGCCGCTGTTAACCATTGGGATTCCAACCACCATCTTTTCCTCTTTAAGGGGGATGAAATAATCCCATTACCTGGTGAGTTCGAAGCTCTACTAAGCTTCCCTGCAAATACTCTTCCTGTGACTTATGCCCCTAACTTGTCAGATTCCAAACCCGCTTTTCAGCGATTTTTTGGCTTGAATGACAATGATATGGCCAAAATTGATACGGAGCATGACTTGAATTTAATTCAATTCATCGAACATTTGGTAACTCCTCGAAAAAATTTGACTAAACAACACTTTAAAGTTCGTGCTTTTTGTTTTTGTATTATTGTCAATTGTTTACTTAGGACACACAAAGAATATGGAGATTATTCAATGGTGTCCATAGTAGAGCAAATAGAGGGGTGTCATTCACGCCGCTCCACTGGCCTTGGCAGAAACTATGCTTTGGTTGAATCGACTTAGAAGAGATCCAAACAACAACGGTTTCACCGAAAGTCCACTCCTTTTACACGTATGTTTTTTTTAACGTACTCGTCACCCGCGCACAAACTCTGGAAGTTGCGCTGGAATTCCCAGCGCAATCTTCACAATTGCGCGTAGATGGCGCGCGCGACTCTTTCGGTTGCGCGCACCACCTGCTGTTGCAGTGTTTCGCAATCTAACTTTCATTGTTTTTTTTAGCTTTGCCCATGGAGCGCTTGCTAATTGTTGATCAGCCACAAAATCTTGAGGCTAATGGAGTGAGATCGTTCCCTGATCGTCATATTCTTTACAAGCATAAGAATGAAGAAGAATGAACGACCTTTTTCTGTCATGGGTTTCCTAACATACGCTGTGTGATTCCTTGGTGGAACATAAGTAGTATGGTTGGGAATAGTTCTAGTTGTCCCTATATTCGCCTTTGGGCCTTTCTAGTACTAGTTACATATTTCCTTGCAAGGTTATGAGATAATACGGGATGAAACAACTTATCCCTCCACAAGATTGTGATGCTCCTAAGAATGTGAATTTTAAGGCTGAGGAATTCCCCGTTGGATTGAGTATTGGACAAATCTTCCTAAGTGGGTAGTGTAAAATCCCACAGAAGCATAGTTTTATCATCCTTTTACAAGGCTTGGATGAATGCGGCTGACAAGGGAAAATTGAATAAGGCCTGTTAACAAAATCAAGCGGCTTTGGCTCACAATCCACCTAAGCCTTTAGTGCAATCGGCCACCACTACTCCTACTAATGGCCAAAACAAAGGAGTGATGAGGAGAAAATTGGATTTTTCCACATCTCCTACGGCCCGTCCAAGAGAACCTAAGAGGAAGGTTGCTCCCAAAACTGCGCAACAAGGAATAAAAATTAAAGAGACATCCTCAAATCCTCGAAAAAATTCTCCTTCAAACTCCAAAGAGAAGGGGAAAAAGGTAGAAAAGGCTCCTATTCCCAAATTGAAGAATAATGTGTGGGTCAAGAAGAAAGGAGAAGACGAAAGTTTTAAGGCTGCTGAGAACACTACGATGGATACTACTCCTCCTTCGAATATTACGATTGAGGATATAGTAAAAACCTTAGGGTGTTACATAATATTATTAGTAGTACTTATTTTTTGAATAAGATATAATCACTACTAGTTTTTTTTTTTTTTTTTAATTTTTTTATTATTATCACTATCTAAGTTTTATGGTGTACTTTTTGAACGCACTTATGTTTTGGAATAAAAAAGAGCTCTTTTATTTGATTTGTTATTTTATTTGACCAAATCAAAGATTGCCTACGTATTCGTATTACGAAATTAGGTCTTGCGTAGTTCTTGTGAAAATTTGTATTATATTGTTTTTTTGTTTTTTCTTTAATCCTACTTGTAGGAATTAAATGAAAAAATTAATCAAACTTTGTTCAATAATTTAAAAATCAAAGTTTTAATTTTTGTTTTTTGAATATATATAAGAATTGATTACACCTTAGTTTTATTGCTAGTAAAAAAATCGTGATTGATTTTCGTCAAGCGTAAAATTTAAGGTTCGCAGCTCGTCATCAGGTGGCGCGCGCAACAACAGGAGTTGCGCATGCCTACTGCGCGCAACTAATTTATTTGCGCCCGGAAGCCTGGCGCAACCTTGTGAGTTGCGCGTGGCACCTGTGGTGCGAGTGTTTTCTCCTCTTTTTTTTATTTTTTTTATTTTTTTACGAAGGTTTAAAATGAGTGAATTATTTTTTTTATATCTTTTTTACCCCCCAAGTGTGAGGAATTTTTTCATGGAGTTAAAAAAAAAATCCGAATACTTGAACGGCTCATTTTGATTGACTCTTTTTTGGTCTCCCCCCCCCAAGTGTTGTGAATTATACCGTGTGGTTCGGAAAATTTGAAACACTTAAGCGAGAATTTTTTTTTATTATTTATTTTTTGATCTACCCTCCCAAGTGTTATGAATTTTACCGTGGAGTTCGGTAAAATTTATAGCACTTAGAATCTTTGATTTAATTCTATAAAATTTGATTTAGAATATTTGAATGAACGAGTTTATTCGGAATTTCATATGTAGTATTTTTTAAGGCGATCAATGTTTATTAGTTGACGAATTTCGTCGCCACCAATATCCATGAATCTAACTGCCCCTCCTGATAGAATTTCAATTATGCGGTATGGTCTTATCCAATTGGGCTTGAAATTTCCCCTCTTGCATCAGTTAGAGGACCTCTAACCCTTTTAGTACAAAGTCACCTTCTTTAATATTACTGGGGTCATACCCGTTTTGTTAAAATGTCGCGCAATGCGTTGTTGGTAGACATGTACATGATGCAAAGCTTTTAATCGTCGTTCTTCGAGAAACAAAGCTCTTCATACCTAGCTCGAACCCGTTCAACTTTTGGTAGCTTACTTTCGAGTACGATGCGTAGGGATGGTATTTCTAGTTCAATTGGTTGAATTGCGTCCATGCCGAAAACTAAGGAGTATGGAGTTACCCCTATTGATGTTCGTATGGACGTTCTATAACCCTAAAGAGAAAAGTGTGGTTTATTCGGCCAGCCTTTATAATGTTTTGCCATTTTCTTAATAATGACAGTTATATTTTTATTTGCTTATTCAATTGCTCCATTCATTTAAGGTCGATATGGGAAGAATGGTGATGTTTTACTTTGTAACGAGTCAAGAGAGATTCAACTTCCGCTTTGTATTGAGATCC